>NC_069731.1:17640420-17782920 GCF_027358585.1 Pangasianodon hypophthalmus | reverse complement strand
CATGTATATGTATTTTTCCATTGTCCCCAAGCAGTAACAATATCTTTCTAAAAGTCTGTCATAACACTATACAATATTTAAAAAATAAATTCATTAGTACTAAAGGTGTAAGCGGGCATTTTAGCTGACTTTGGAGCTCTATTTCCAGTTAAAGTTATGTTTCAGTCAATCATTTTCCCCAGGTCAGATACCTTTGTTCAATCAGACTTTTGGGAGAATTTATTTTTAAGATATGGTGAACCTGTAGTACATTTTGTTTACAATATTAAACCTCTTTTCATAGCAATTTTTGATTTATTTAATTTTTATACAGACAAAAATGCACATTGTTTATGATTCAGAAATAAAAAAGTAGTCTTTTCAGTTATAATTATTCTTCATTAAAATTTTGTTCAAAATATCCTAAGAATTGAATTGAATTGAATCGAATCGTGAAGCCAGTATCATGAATTGAATTGAATCATAACCAGAGTGTATTGTTACAACCCTACCAATTACATACTTCAAAACCTCTTCATTCTTTATTTATTCACTGTATTTTTCTGTCCACAATATTACTTCCCACCATGTAAGAAATTAACCCCATGTATTTTGATAAAGTGCTTCCATTATAATAGTGTTAACAAGTTTGTCAAATATATTGCCATCCAAAATATACCACATCCATGTACTGAACCATGTACATTTAATTTCTGTTGAAACCAATCATAAATTTATATTTATTTACTCATTTTCCTTCATCCCCTCTCATGCTTTCTGTTGCTCTTTTTCAGATATCTGGGCGATCGGCTGCATCTTTGCAGAGCTCTTGACCTCAGAGCCGATATTCCACTGTAGGCAGGAGGACATTAAGACCAGTAACCCGTACCACCACGACCAGCTGGATCGCATCTTCAACGTTATGGGCTTCCCTGCAGGTAATCCGAAGCCCAGCATTAGTTTTACACCAGTAGATAAATTCTTTACAGGTTCTTCCTCCATCAGTCTCTGAATAAATTCAGTTCAATTCGATTTTATTTATATTTAACACTTTTAACAATGGAAATGGTGAGAAATCACTAATTAATTCCCAGCCATCTGGATGCAAGTTAGCTAACATGGCTAACAACAAGAACCAACTAGAACCAAAACGAACAGAATGTGCAGTTCAAATTCATTTTCCTCAGTAAAAGTGACCACATCATCATTTTGGTGCACAACAATGTCATCAGAGTGCATGGTGTGTTTACACTATTGTTAAGTGCTCGGACTACCGTTGTTCCTTTGTCTGCTCGGATGTTTAGTTAAGCGGCTGCTTCTGTTTTCTCCATTTTCATATAATAGCAAAAAACCTTCTTAAATGCTCTGTTAAAAATGGCAGATCTGCATTTGTACAAGTGTTTATTGTAAATGTAGAATTTAAGCATATGTTTTTGAGATTTGCGCTTAATGTTTGGAAAAAATGACTAGAAAATCTTTGCTTATAAGTGGATGAGTATCAAATACTCAGCTGCCTTAAAAGGAGATAGAATTGGCTAGGAAATGAAAGTTACAGGATGTTTGAGCATTGCAAAAAATAAATTATGTAAATTACAAACTGACACTTAGGTTAGTGTGTTCAGAATCAGGAACTAACATGATATTAACACTATCCAGTTAAAAAATTAGAACGTCAATAATAAAAAAAAACAGATTTTTTTTAAATTATTTCTTTAAGTTTTCTTTAAGATGTTTCTTCCTTCTAGCACATTGAACAGTAAATGTGAACTAATTTCAGGTAGGAACTATATTTGTGAGTGGAGAACTGAAACCTCGGACCACATGCGCCATAAGATTGGCCTGAAGAATCGTTTGAGCCGATCATTTGGAATTATCGCATTTCTTTGTCATACAGGGTTGAGAAAATCTCAGTTCACGTCTCGCTGTTGCTTGCCGTGGTTGCTGTAATCACAGCTCCGTGTCGAGCACATATATAGAAAGTGAACAGTCACCTGTCTCTTTGTCGCTTGTGAGTGTGAAGTGAAAAAAACTGCTGCAAACCTGCTTTACAAAAGCAGGACCAATCCTCATCTGTGTTTCTGTTGGATGTCCAGTGCAACTCTGGTATCAAGGATTTTATGAGAAGCTACTTCTCCAGTTTTTAGACTTTTTTTTCTTCATTTTGTTTCTAGATAAAGACTGGGAGGACATTAAGAAGATGCCGGAACACTCCACACTGATGAAAGACTTCAGAAGGAACACGTGAGTTCGTACCTTCATTGTGTTTGTGTATGGTTTCGAGAGAGGAGACTGTAACCTATTGTTCATCTTGCCAAACTAGAAACATATGAGCCACGTACAGTGATTGACCAATCGTAGCTTAGCAACTGTAACTAGGCACAAGTATATTACATACGAACATTACAGTAAGAGCTAGTATTGTGGTGTGCAGGCTACTTGTAAAGTCTGCTTTGCATTGTACGAGAAGAAACAATTTTACTTTGTAAAAGAATTCTATGGTCCTGAATTGAGATTCTGAGATTTTAGTGCCATTGTTAAAATCCCTACAGCCACGCTATTTAAATCTAGTGGAAAGCCTGCCCAGAAGAGTGGAGGTAACAGCAAAGCGGGAGTAAATCTAGAATCAGATGTTCAACAAGCACATACGGGTGTGATGGTCAGGTGTCCACAGTCTTTTGGGTATATAGTGTATACACTTTCACCTTCCGTATAGTGGAAACACGGTCACTGACTGTTTCTGTTCTTCTTGCAGATACACTAACTGCAGCCTTATAAAATACATGGAAAAGCATAAAGTCAAACCTGACAGTAAAGCATTCCACTTGGTGAGTTTTGCAATGTCACTGACAGAGCCCTAGTTTTAAATGATGAAAACCAAGAGCAAAAATGTTCATCACAAAACTGAAACCAATCTGCTCAAAATCTGGCAAAATCTAATGACGCTATCCTAAACGAATAAAAAAAAAAGAGAGAATTGACTCCATGCTGTATCGGCATCGTCACTGATATGAGTGTCGTCTCTGTCTCAGCTCCAAAAGCTGCTCACTATGGACCCGATCCGCAGGATCACATCCGAACAGGCCATGCAGGACCCGTACTTCCTGGAGGAGCCTCTTCCCACCTCTGAGTGAGTGACGCAGCTCTCTTCCTGCTCGAACCTGAAGCATGGCATAGTGTCTAGAACAGCAGTTCAGCAGTTCTTTTTATCTTCTCATGTACGTGAGTGTCATGTAACATAAGATGTGTTCTTTTCCTCTCAGTGTCTTCGCCGGGTGCCAGATCCCGTACCCCAAGCGAGAGTTCCTGACTGAGGAGGAACCTGAGGACAAGGCAGATAAAGTGAGGACGTTCTGCCGTTTTAAAGCTGAAACCATCACAAAATATTTGAATCCTATAAGAAAATATCCCAAAAGCTACAGCGACGCCTGTAGTTCCAAGTATATGTGTATTTTTCATGAAGTATTTTCATGATGTATGCTAAAAAAATGATCCATTATTTATATTTCTATCAATTTATATCCTGAATGTATTTATTTCTGTAAAGCTGCTTTGTGAAAATGTCCATTGTTAAAAGCGCTATACAAATAAAACTGAATTGAATCGAATCTAGATGGGGCATTTACATTCGTCAACTGACTTCACCAGGAAACTGAACCTGCCTTAAAGTCACAAAAAGTTAACCTAAAAAAATAAAGTGCACATGTCTGAGTGCTCAGTGCTGGCAGAAGTGAAGTGCTCTCAAGCGTGACAGTGCACGCTGGCTTCAGTGCTCTGTATGACCACGCTCACTGATGTCACTGTTTAAACGCCATAGGATGCGTGCGTTTTACCATGTTTGCCGTTTTCAGTGTTTTGCCTTTATTTCATAACTGCAGAAGAACCAGCAGCAACAGGGGAACAACCACACCAACGGGGCGGGGCACACTGTTAACCCTGACAACAGCCACGCACAAGGCCCGCCTCTCAAAAAAGTGAGAGTGGTTCCGCCCACCACTACCTCAAGCGGCCTGATCATGACCTCAGACTACCAGGTAACACATATATATACACACAGACACACACACACACACACACACACACACACAAAACACTGTAGAGCTGCACAGTTCTGCTACGTTCACAAACTTTTGGCATCCATCAGAAAACATGATGTTGTGTGGTGTTGGTTTATCACAGGCGTTTTTACGGGAGAAGTTCAAGTTTAGGTCAAATGGATGTATTTTGTGATCATCTAACAGTCCTGTGCACACTGATGGTTATTCTGAATGACAGTTTTACAACTTTATTTCCTCCACAAAGTCTAAGAGTGGAATGGTGTTATCTATTCCTTCATTATTTTCTAGAAAAAAAAAAACCTTCATACGTAGAAAAGAGTTTAATGTTTACAAGTAGAATAACAAAAAATCCTCTGATCCTGTGTGACATTTCTGATTGATTGTCTTTGCTGCAGCGTTCAAATCCACATGCTGCCTACCAGAACCCAGGACCAAGCACATCACTGCCCCAGAGCAGCATGGGATACTCCTCTACCTCCCAGCAGCCTCCACAGTACTCAC
Organism: Pangasianodon hypophthalmus; assembly: GCF_027358585.1. Taxonomy (NCBI): domain Eukaryota; kingdom Metazoa; phylum Chordata; class Actinopteri; order Siluriformes; family Pangasiidae; genus Pangasianodon; species Pangasianodon hypophthalmus. The sequence goes on along the minus strand of NC_069731.1, from coordinate 17,778,385 downwards.
ACCAGACCCACCGCTACTGAACCCACGCCCACCCGGCGCCCGACTGAGAGAACGTACTGAGACGGGAGGTGGGTGTGGCCATGGGACATCAAACCCTGGCCACTCCTCCTCCCTACGGGCGCTCGTCGTGTAATGTTACCATAGTGACACCGCCAAGACCCAAACTAACATAACAACGCATCCCATCACCGCGACGACGGAGAATTTGCGTGGAGATGAAAGGCGGAGGATGAATACGTGTCTGTGCCATGGGTCCGATTCTTTGCTGAGATTCTTCACTCTGACCTTTCACAATGTCATTAATAAACATAAAAAAAAGCTAAAGAGCAAAAAAAAAAAAAAATGTGGTACTGAAAGCTGCGCTTAATCTGAGGGGGTTCTCCAATCAGCAAAACTCCCAGCATCTCCAGGACTAAAGCTGCTAATTAATTAATGACTGCCAGCATTGACAGAATATAACACACATACACACACTTAGACACACACACTTACACACAGGTCGTTGCTGGAAGTGTATTCTCTGTGCTGGAGCTGCTGAGTGGAGTGTGACAAGTGCATCTAGTGCCCCCTGCTGGACATCAGCACTAATGGCCACTGGGAGGGAAGGGATGGAGAATAAAAACAGAAACTTGACTTTAGTAGTTCTAATTTAATGTTTTTGGTTTTGTTTTCACATTAGGAGAGGAAAGAGGCTTCCGTTTCTTTGCTGTGACAGCCGCAGGTCTGTGCAGAGGGTCAGTCTGATTAGGGCCAGACTTGTGTGGAGAGCAGATTGACGATGCGTTGTACTGTATTGTAATGAAATATTTTACATGAAGCAAGTATCCTGATAATAAAGTTGGAAATGTTTAAAATGGGATGTCACCCTATTCCTCTTTGTGTGTGAGGGTGTCTGTGAGTGTGTGGGTGTGAGGGTGTGAGCATCTGAGTGTGTGTGAGTGTGAGGGTGTGAGCGTGTGGCGGTGTGTGTGTGTGTGTGTGAGTGAGTGTATAGGTGTGAGGGTGTGAGTGTGTGGGGTGTGTGTGGGTGGGGGGGTGTGTGTTTTTATATCTTGGTGGGGACCACAAGTTTTCACAAGGACAGGAATATCTGACAGTTGGACATTTGGCTGATGTCATGAGGAAATTTATAAAAAACCGAAATGAATTAATTAAATGTAAGTGTCTTGCAGCAGTAATTATTAATAATTACATTACATTAATAACATTAATAACTGCATTAATGATTATGTCAGTGGAAGGTCCTTGCAGTGATAGTTTGTATTTAAGAATATACATGATGTACTCTGAAATCTGTGTTTAACACTGTCAGGTTACTCACGTATTCACCTCATTTTGATAATCAGATAGATTTTTCCATTTGCTTGAGAAAGCAGAGGTGAAAGGAGACGTTTGCTTATTTCATGTGTCACTGAAAGAATAAAACACACACCTACAACAAAAACCTCTTTCTAGATGACTTGCATTCATGAAATCTTACATCACAATCAATCCTGTCCCTAAATAGAAAGATATTACTGACAAATTTCCTAAAATAGGAGTTTTTGTTGGATTTGTTAGATTTTTGTGTGAAAATTTTGATATAGCAGTGCATCATATTTTCTTGATTAAACAATAAAGAAATGATTTTCAACAAACCTTTTTGTAAACATCTGTGTATTGTGTCTTCACAGTGAAATAACTGTTTCAAATCCAACAACATCAAATGCTAGATTTAAAAAAAAAAAAAAAGTTGTAAGTGTGCAAATGTATATATTTTAACTAGACAAAGCCTCATTTGCATAAATACATGTAATTTAAAAATGCAAGAATATGAGCAATCAGTGAAGATTTACTGTGATTTTTTTTGTTGTAAAAATTACCCTGTTCACTTGTAGTGTCTTGCATTAACTGTACTATTATTTAATGAACAAACAAACAAACAAACAAACAAGCAAACAAACAAATAAATACAAAACATTTTGAGGTTAAACTATGGCCTGTTTATTGAAATTAATTTTAAAACGTGAGTTTATTTTCTATACCGGGATAATTTTGTTACTGAAAGCTTTCAGCACACGTGATGTGTCTGGAAATCCATTAAATTCCGCTAAACTCCATTAAACTCCATTAAACTCCACACCCGCTCTGCAGAGCCGCTAAGCTCCGCCTCCATCCGGGCTCTATTAAGCGTCAGTCAGCTCTTTTCCTCTGACTCTGATTGGCGCGGCATAACAAACGGTACCGATTGTCGTTGTGTGATTGGCTGCGCTCGGTCGAAGCCCCGCCCCGGAGCGGATTGTTTGGAGCGGTCACAGGGGCTGATGGTGGACAGAGCAGGATGGCAGCCGGACTCAGGGACATGTGTGAGAACTGAAGTGTTTGGAAATCCAGTTTAGGTGAGCGACACGCTGTATTTCATCATCTGTAAACATGGATATTGTGTGTTAGTAGCGTTTGAGACATTCGGTTAGGGGAAATATCTGACTTTGAGTGGTGTTTCAGGTGAATGGAGGTGCTGTAGTGTGGAGTGAGATGCTGCCTGAGCTGGGAGACTGTTACTGCTCTGTGTTATTTACATCCATATGCCACTGAGAGCTTTTATTTATTCTTCTGCTCATTACTGTAGTACTAAATGGTCCTGTGGGTCACAGAGAGGGACAGGATGCTGACTTACTTTTGTGTTTTGTTAGGATTAACACATTTAACACTTCTTGTTTTTTATTTTATTTTTTCAGTATATTCTCTTGTTCATCAATACAGTAAAAAGTAACTTCACATCCCAGTGCATATACTAACTGTTCTGAACAGTAGTGTGTCAGCATAATATTTTAGTTTTACACACAAAAACAATCTGTATAAAAATTATTTTGGAGATAACTTAGAAATACAGATCTGTTTTACTTTTTTTCCACCCAGAAACCATGAGGGATGTAAACTTTTGCACGTCAGCAAAGGTCACGTTGTCATGGTTACAGCAATGCCCCCATGCTCCTGTAGTAAATAATGCTATTTTGATATAATGTTAATGTAGGTGGGCAATGTAACTATATATATATATATATATATATATATATATATATGTGTGTGTGTGTGTGTGTGTGTGTGTGTGTGTGAGTGTTCTAAAAGCTTGTTTATTAAGATTGTGATATTAAGATTAAAAGTAGCTTATTTATTTATTGCCATTTTGTCTAATCACCCAACTTTACATTTGACTAATATTATGATATTTGGATGTAATATGCAAATTAAAGGGCCAAGCTGAAACATTTTCTCCTTCTTCATGAGTTAAAATAGGAATACAAACCAAATTTTATATTACATTTTAAAAAAAAGCTTGTTTGGCATGTAATGTTGATGTGACATTTATTTATTTGTTTAAAATATTAAAAAAAAAACTTTTACCTTTTATAATATAAATCTCTTTTGGCATCTTTAATGCACATCTTGCACATCAGGAATCCCAGCTCATTATACAAGCATCATCGCTACATAGAATATAAAGTAAGTAATGGCTGTGTAGTGCACTACGTGCAGCCTACAGCAGTGAGCTGTTTGAGATTGGGCCATTTCAGGGTGGCAGATGGGGGCTGTTGTGTTGGGATGAGTCTCAGCGTGTGATCACGGTTGATTAGGTTTAGTCACCGTAACTGCATCGCTGGTGACATGAAGCTGTTATATGTTCCACGTCACATCGCATCATTTGCGCTTTTTGACGGGATTTTGTTTCCGAGGATGTTTGGGCGACAATTTGTGCTCAGGAGAAAGAGGAAGGGGGTCTCAGCAGGGGGGAAAGCAGGAGTGTTTTGCTTTTATTTTGGAGGAGAGAGGGGTGTTAAAGGAGGTTGGGGGAGGGAGGCGAGTCACATGCATGGGAGAGCCTGTGTGTTGCCGTGTGAACGGAGTGCTTATTGTCCCGGCAACCTTTCAGAGTGGCTTCCCTGAGGTCCTCACTTCTCCTCGCCCCCCTCCCCCACCTCTCTGTCTTTCTCACACACACACACACACACACACACACACACCCCACACACATCACATCACAGGCCAACTCACCATCACTCTCTCAGGCCTGGCTGAAACAACACACACACACACACACACACACACACACCCCACACACATCACATCACAGGCCAACTCACCATCACTCTCTCAGGCCTAGCTGAAACAACACACACATACACACACACCCCACACACATCACATCACAGGCCAACTCACCATCACTCTCTCAGGCCTAGCTGAAACAACACACACATACACACACACCCCACACACATCACATCACAGGCCAACTCACCATCACTCTCTCAGGCCTAGCTGAAACAACACACACATACACACACACCCCACACACATCACATCACAGGCCAACTCACCATCACTCTCTCAGGCCTAGCTGAAACAACACACACACACACACACCCCACACACATCACATCACAGGCCAACTCACCATCACTCTCTCAGGCCTAGCTGAAACAACACACACACACACCCCACACACATCACATCACAGGCCAACTCACCATCACTCTCTCGGGCCTGGCTGAAACAACACACACACACACACTGATGTTCCCACTTTCTCTGTCACACAGTGTCTTGTGTATTTTCTGCTTCTCTTTGATTCACTTTAACTTTAACAAATTATTTTAAATGCAACAGATCTCAATTTACAGAAAATATATAACAAGTTACACAGCAGAAGAAAAGAAACAAGTATGACGATAATATACATTTAAACATATAAAAGCTACATGAAAGTTTATTATGAAATGACATTATTATTATTATTATTAATAATAATAATAATAGGTTTAAGAATTTTATGGTATTTAAAAGTTCTTATTAACGAAGCAAAAACTATTAGGAAAAAAATTAGTTAAAATCGTAATATTCAGTGCACTCAGTATTATATGAAACGTAGCATATTACTTGAAATCACATAAATTTAAATTAAAATTTGGGTAGATTCAGATATATTGGGAGAGTTTTTGAATTTTCAGTTTTTCTGAGCTTTCTTTCCGTGTAAAGAAAAAATGTTTCTTGAATATTCTAAAGAAACAGGGCTTATCCTTTAGTCACACATTTCTAATGATGTTGGAAAATGTGGCACAATTTAGAAATGATTACATTCTAAACATTTGTACATGATTTGAACGAACTTTCTACTTTTTACAGTATTACATCTTATATTAGTCATGTGTAATATATGAGTCATGACAACTTTCTAACCTTATGAAAAATCTAGCCAAAGCACATGTCATTTTTGTTACCCCAAGAGTTTTGGAGGAAGCTTCCTGTTAAATGATGACCACGCCCCTTATATGATGTCACATGAATTAAGCATTTCCGCTGCAAAGTTTTCACTTTCACTGATCAGACCAGAAAATAAATACTGCTAAGTGAAATATTACCTGAATTCTCTCTCTCTCTATCTCTCTCTCTCTCTCTCTCTCCATCCCACTTTCACTGCATCATATAATCAGCGCCGGCTGCGTCCATGCTTCCATACACACCAGAGTTACAGCACCATGGAGAGAAGCCGCTCTTAATGAACACTTTCCGACACACACAGATTGTTAACTCATGAACGATAAACAATGCAGTCTTTTAAACCACCCTGAGCTAAAAAAAAACAGGGGTTTTAAATGTCTGATTGCTGATCGTAGAGCTTGGTATTTGGGTCAAATTTTTTAAACGGCTCTAAATTTGTGATTCTGTATTAACAGCAGAGATTTCAGATTGTCCACTGAGGCGTAAAAAGTCCAGAATTATACGTTGTGATTTATTATATATTGTTTGTAAAGGAATAAAACATGACAGTGTATACTGCTGTACTGCTATAGAAGTTGATCATTTTCCAAAAACAGCATATCCTGAAGAAATTTGATGTGAAAAGTTACAATTTTTAATTTATTAAAGAACGACACATCATCCTTTTTATCCATTTACAGTTACATTTAATTTGGAAGAAGATCCACAAAACAAGCACTTACATTATAGCAGCTATAAACAGTCGTTCTTTCAGCAGCCTTCCTTTTTTTCTTTCTCTTCAAAAAACGCAGTCTGTCACGTTACCAAGAACGCTCAACCCTGACTGTTACAAAGCGCTGACGCTGGAGACTCCTTCCATCCACATTATATCAACATGTCCTTACAGAAAGCTTCACCGTATCAACAACAATAACACATCTCTCTTTGTTAAATAGCAGCACTTGTTTTTATTAGGCTTAGATGATGTGGAGCGTCTGCCATACAAGTCCCTGCGAGTGAGTTGTTACTATAGAAACGATAACGTATTACAACAAGCGCATTAATATAAACCTGCGATTCTAATGACAGCTGGCACTATTGTCAGAGCGGCTGTTATAGAAAATTAATCAACACCTTTGGACCAATCAGATTCAAGAATTCAAGCGCGACGTGGTATAAATGACATGTTGAGTTCTCCTCATGAGCAGATGCGAGGGGCGTGGCGTGAGCTCAGCGAACCCTCAGCACTCAGCCTGGAATCACCTTACCGTATTACACTGACAGATGCACACACACACACACACACACACACACACTCACACACACACACATACACACAGAGTGATGGTTGGACCGCAGTGTTTTGTATGTCAGAGTCTTTTATTTGAGCACAATGCAGCTTGATTTCTCCCTCAGGCAGTGGATAAGTGTGTATGCGTGTGCATGTGTGTGTATGCGTGTGTATACGTGTGTATGCGTGTACTGTTAGTGATGTATGACGGGTGTATCTATGAGTTTTCGTATGTGTGTTTGCTGTGCGAACTCACTGCATTGTTCTGGAGGACAGGAAGCCAGAGATGGGACACACAGAGGAACAGGAAGCTGCAGCCTGGGTGGGGAGGTGCAAAACAGGAAGCAGGAAGGTGAGCAGATAAGATGGCCACCCCTGAGAAGCTTCCCCACCATCCCTCTGGTCTTCTCCCTCGTCTTTTGACCTGCAGCCCCCCTTTTAAGCCAATCACGTGGCAGATGGCCTCTCAGCTGGCCGATCTCTGCAGGGGTCAGGATTTCACCAGATTCAGCGTTCCAGTTGACTCGATGACATGTTAGAGGGCAGCTAGAGTGATTTTGCTAATATGGAGTAGGGCTGGGCGATATGTCGGTAGAATATCAATACCGTGGTAATTTATGTCACTGTTTACAGAGATATCACGGGTATTGTGATATCTTTTTATTATTTATTTTAAATAATTACAAACAGACTGGATGCTTGTTCTTAAATGTGCACTAGGTAAGATTATTTTTTTAGATTAGTTTTTTTTTTTTAAATTAGGTCTGTAACAGTTAGGTGGGTTTAACATTTGAGTGATTCCCGCCCATGTTCATGAAGCTCCACCCCCAGCATCTATGGTGGCCTGTAGAGTAAAGTGTCTGTAAAATGACTGACAGGAGGCGCATCCAAGGACAAACAAGCATTCCACACCAGAATTCAGTTTTCCAAACAAGGTTTCTCAGTGACTTGATACACTTTTGCTGTGGACTTAATACATTGTTCTACATATCTTCCAGGCTATTTGTATAAGTAAGGAATAAAAAATTAACTTCTACACCTTTAATATTTTGTACTTGAAGTTTTAAATTGTTTAATATTTTAAAATGTAGACATTAAGTAAACTTTTTTGTGCATCTTTTTTTTCTTTTCTTTTTCTTTTTTCCGGAATTTTCATAATCCTGAAGAGAGGAAATGACAACTCTGATTCAGCACCAAATGTGTGTGTGCGTGTGTGTTTTTTAAACTGTGTTATAGAGCTGTAAGGGTTAAATCTCATTAATAACAGTGTAATTGAGAAGTGGTTTAGTTTAGCAAAACTGTGAACAGATGGATGTGTGTTAATCCCCAACTGAGCTCCAAACCCAATAAACAGCATGTTGGATGAAGCGTGGATGAGCCCTGACTCTGAGCGTGTGTGTGTGTTTTCCATCAGGCTGAGTGTGGCGAGGGAGAGCCATGCCGCTGTTGAAGAGGAACATCGAGCCCCGGCACCTGTGCCGTGGTGCGCTGCCTGAGGGCATCGGTAGTGAGCTGGAGTGTGTAATGAACAACACACTCTCTGCCATTATCCGCCAGCTCAGCAGTCTCAGTGAGTACACACACACCTTAAAATAGAGATATACAATAAATGCTACAATCACGATTATTTATCACAATAGTTGCCGCCACTATTTACGTTGCTATTGTACCATTGTTCACGTTAATTTCTCCAGTTTGCTCTAAACAACCACGGGACACACACGGGCTCCATCTTACATACACACGGTTAAAAACAAATTTATATTTGAGCGTTTAGTAACTGCTTGGTCAGGGTCACGGTGCTTTAAATTAGACTACTACTTTGTTTATAATTTGGGAACTATATCCAGCTATAAAAATAAAAATATCTACGCAGATAAACCGGCGCTCGTCTGTAGCTGAGATCCGTAATGAACTGGAGTGATGTAGCTGAGGCTGAGGAACTGTCAGAGCCAGAATTCACACACCATGATGACGCTCCTGACATTTTCGATCTGTCTGTTTTTCTGGTGTGTCCATGGGCATATTAGTAGTGTTTAGGCCACGCCCATTTCAGATACAGATAGTCATTGTGTTACACCCCTACATTAATATATCTGTCTAATGACATTTTCATCCGTCCATCCTACAGCTGCACCCTAAAATCTGTTATTCTTCTCAAGCCACTTCAGCACCCCACCCCTATGTGTGTGTGTGTGTGTGTGTGTGTGTGTGTGAGAGAGAGTTGTATTGTAGATGCCTGTAGAGGGAGTGGAGTAGAGCCTTCAGCAACAGCTGTGTGGGTTAAATATAAATGGCTAAGCACAAAAGCCGGCGGGGTGGGGAGGCAAACAGAGACATGGCCACTCTGTGTGTGTGTGTGTGTGTGTGTGTGTGTGTGTGCGTTTCTGTGTTTGTATCTGTTAGAGGGGGTACACACAGAGACAAGGCCACAGCCTGTCTGTAGTAGCGTGTATTAGATACATGGTGTGTGTTGGCGTGGGAATGCATGCAGATAAGTATGTACTTAGCGTGTTTGTGTGTGTGCAGTGTCAAAGGTCAGGGCTTTCGAAAGAGCCAGGTCACTCTTCCTTCCTGTAAATATTTTCCTGAAAGCGTCCTGCAGGCTTTTGTTCGACATAGCTGTTATAAATAGACTCTATTGTTTGTGCTATCATTCACTGCCGTGTATTACTGAATACAGGCATTAGTTCAGCAGCAGGATTACGAGATTCTATCAGTTTAGCCTTCTCTAAAACAGACCATTGATTTTTCCACCAACAGCAGAGTGTAAGCCAGAGGCCAGGAAAGTACGCCGAGCTCAAAGTGAGAGCGGGAGACACGGCAAAAATGACACATCGCAGAACTTGAAGCTATTTTCCAAAATACAGCAGTGTTCATTTTCTCCATTAATGTAGAATCTTTGGTGAAAAAAAAAACATGATTTGGTCATATTTTACTTATTTGGTTATTGCTAGTTTTAGCGTAGTATTTGTTGATGAAAAACTAAATCATAAAATAGGACTGGAATACTTTATTCAGTTTTTTTTTTTTTAACTCCACATCACATCTTTTTTTAGAAACACTTTTGGTGCACCGTTTACAGTGCACTATATCGAACAAGGAGCAATTTGCAATTAAACCCAGCACTTTGCTTCAAACTTTTTATCCAATGACGTGCTGCGGCCACATCTATAAATGAATGAATGAATGAATGAATGAATAAATAAATAAATAAATTTAAAAAAATAAAATAAAATAAAAAAAGGACTGTATTACATTAACAATGGGTAAAAATTAATTTCTACTACAGCACTGTTAAAATCCCCGAATCTTAAAAAAAAACATGTAATCGCTGATGTGGTGACGTTTTCTGTTAGGAGAGGTTGATATAATATTAATGGAAGGAGTCTCCAGTGTCAGCGCTTTGTAACAGTCAGACGTTTATCGACACAGGAAAGTCTTCAGGACGGAAGAGTTTGTACTTTCCGGTTTCTCTGTAACTTGACAAGCCGTGTTTATTTTTATTAACTTATTATTAACTTGTTAACTGTCTTATTGACTTCAAGAGAGAAAGAAAGAGAGGCTGGTGAGGGAAAGACTGTTTATAGCTGCTATAACGTAACTAATCACAGGAACTGACTTGTCTCACGGATTATTTTTGTGTAACAGCGCAATCTGAAAAGTGTCATTATTTTCTGCAGTTTATGTAATAAAAATATCATCATGGTGTGGATTTTTCAGCTTGTAAAATCTTTTAAAAATTTCAAAACTCCTTTTACATCCACACTAATGACTTGTCCTTCTACGAGCTTCAGTCTTCTAAATTATTTTTTCAGATTTACTACATTAGAAAAATTTAATTAGAGAAAGTAGAGAAATTTTTTTCTTTGTTCAATCAATCATTTCTGATTTGGAAAATTATTATCATTGTATTTTGTCATAGATTTTGAGTTCAATGGTGAATTGTTATTCAGTTTTATTTTTTCATTATGTACAATAGCGTGTGCAAATGAATACAACCAGAGGGCAGGTATTGAATTTGTGGAAACCTGTTTCGACCACATGAGACAAAATGAAAGTAAATATTCGAGTTTCAGTATCTCAGAATAATGAGAGAATTTCTTATGACTTTTGAACACTTTTTTTTTTTTTACATCTGTTGAGAACAAATTATCACGCGCCAAAGATGATTTACCATTTATGCAGTTATTCTTTCTAAAACAGGAAACCATTCTTAATTATCAGATTGCACACACATTAGTATCATTTGCTGTCTTAGAAAAGTGAGGGTGTTAATTATTTGTGGGTGATTAATTAAAAAAAAACTTTATGTCTATTCAGCAAAACTAAATGCAGTGATACTGATCATATATCATGACGTACTATGATATAATATTTATTGGACATGATGATTTTAACAGTAATAAAATGCAATGAATGTCAAAGCGTGTGCGTTTATTTTCTCATGTCTCTGATCTCGTCTGTAGGTAAGCATGCAGAGGACATATTCGGCGAGCTGTTTCGCGAGGCCAACGCGTTTTATCTGCGAGCGAACTCCCTGCAGGATCGCATCGATCGGCTCGCCGTCAAGGTCACTCAGCTGGACTCCACTGTGGAGGAGGGTAAGGCATTGTGGGAAACCGAACTCCAGGTCAGCACTCGATACATTTCTGTGCTGGATTTGTCCAGCTAGAGTTACATAGAGCTGGCGCGAGATAGGAGACAGCAGCTCGGACACAAAGTAGACATAAATAATAACTTTTACTTCTGACTCTTAAACCTTTTTTGTATTTTGTGCAGCAATGAGAGCAAGGTCTGTCCTTTTTTTCACATTGGAAATTACCAAAGCTTTTGGCTAAAATGTTTTATGTTTTATGTGTGATGTTGGTAGCTTCTGAAGAAGGTAACAGAAACTGCGTCACACATAACGTTTGACATCATATAGACACAAAAACACTGAATAAAAAAAATGCAATACAAGAATAAAACAGAAACACTCTGACACTTTGACAATCAAGTTCCTTTGGTTCCTCTTTGGGCTGTTTCTTGTTTTTGGATGTGTGGAAAAAATGCTATGTATATAATTTACTTTTCTTTGTGTGTGTGTGTGTGTGTGTGTGTGTGTGTGTGCAGTCTCTCTGCAGGACATTAACATGAGGAAGGCCTTTAAGAGCTCTACAGTACAGGACCAGCAGGTGGTGTCCAAGAGCAGCGTCCCAATCCCTGTGAAAGAGATGCACGAGCTGAGTGACCCACCTCCCCCCCTCAACATCCTCTCGCCCTACAGGTGTGTATCGCTGTGTGTTTGTGTGTGTGAGTGTGTGTGTGAGTGTGTGTGTATCTGCTCGCTGCTAATCATTGGTACTCTCAGTCTCAGGCTGCTGCTTTGCATCTCTTGTAGCTTATGTGGCACAAACACTGCTCATGATTAAAGTGCATTAAATGAACCGATGTGTTTTGTCCTTCCTGTCTCTACAGGGACGATAATAAGGATGGGCTGAAATTTTACACGGACCCCTCGTACTTCTTTGACCTTTGGAAGGAGAAAATGCTGCAGGACACGGAGGACAAGAGGAAAGAGAAAAGACGGCAGAAGGTAGGTCTCACGTTGCTCTTCTTTCTTATTTTAAGTCTTAATGCTCCTTCTGTAGCTAATGATTGACGATCACTAATTATAGACTTAGTAACACATCTCTCTCTATCTCACACATTTATTTCCTATGACAGAACATCCTGAAGTGCTTTATTCCTCTAATACCACAGCAGTTTGGCATTTTTTATTTTATTAATGAACATCATGCTTTTTAGATGTCCATGAGACAAGTTACTTCCTGTTATCACTTACATTATAGTAGCTATAAACAGTCATTCCCCTCACCAGCCTCTCTTTTTTCTCTCTTGAAGTTAATAAGCCAAAAAAACCACAGCTTGTCATGTGACTAAGAAACTGCAAAGCATAAACTTCTCCGTTGTGAAGACTTGCACATGGTGGAAAACCTACTGACTGTTTCAAAGCACTGACATTGGAGAGTCTTTCCATAAATGCTAAATAAATGTGACACACTTTTTAAATACATTTATTATTAGCCTTAAATTATGTGTCATGTCCACCATCCAAGTCTTGGTGAATGAACTGTTACTATAGTAACAATAAGATATTGGAACAAGCACATTAAAATAAGCCTGTGATTTGAGTTACAGTCAGAACTACCATCAGAGCTGCTTTTATAGAAAATTAAGAAACACCTGACCAATTTGAATTTGAGAATTCAAAATGTGTGTGTGCATCCTGATGATATGTTTTAATGAAGCACTTGTGAACGCTACAGGAGCAGAGGCGCTGTGTGGATGGCACGCTGCAGAGAGAGGTGAAGAAGGTGCGAAAGGCGCGTAACCGGCGTCAGGAGTGGAACATGATGGCCTTCGATAAGGAACTGAGGCCTGACCTGCGACACGGGCACATGCTGCACAGAGGAGGATCATCTGAGGGCTCCATGTCGCCAGAAAACAGGTGAAAGGACATACACACGCTACAGTTACTATTCTTAAAGAAAAATAAAGACAAAAAAATGTTTTTCTATGCTATAATGTAATTATTGAGAATGAAACAAAAAAGAGAAGTGTTGCATCAGAAGTGAATGCAAACACGCCTATCACATTTAAACATGATCAGCCAGGAGGATTTATTTATTTATCAAGGTTACAAATTCACTCGGCCGGGACACAAGAGCTCGAATTGCTTAGTATAGATCGCGATTTCTATATATAGCAGTCATGATTTTGCAATATTTGAGATGCAACACCAGATGCTTGTGTCCTGACATTCACTGCACTCTCAGAAAAGTGCAACACCAGACTGTACAGTTCCTTCCTGCTGGGGCGGTACCACTAACGGGACATGGTTTGCACCCAGAGTGTGCATTTTTATACCTTTAAAAATAATTTAAGGTACATAATTAAATCTTAAGGACAACTGATGTACTGAAGGCACACCATATGGACCTAGGTGAAAGATACACTAGCGTTACATTTTTATTTCAGAGAGTTTGTGGGTACATTTATCTTAAATGACACAATAATGCATGATTTAGTTTATTTTTATTACACATTATGCTGTATATGCCTTATTTGAATACCTGTTTGGGTAAAGAATACTAAGGTGACCTAAGGGCCTAGTAAGAACTACACTAAAAGCTGCTTTTTATCCAGAATAAAAGCAAATTTGCAAAAATCAGTGACACACAGACTTAACATGCATATAAGCATGATCATGTATGCACTCACTCTCCAAATGGAGGTAAGAGTATTGATTAAAAAGTAAGCAGATTGTATAATGAATGTCATGTATAAATGGAACTTAATCCTCTCTCTCTCTCTCTCTCTCTCTCTCTCTCTCTCTCTCTCTCTTGCTCTCCCTTTTTGTTTCTTTCTCTTTCTGTAGATCTCATGGCCAAGACCGCCTGGACCATGGCTATCTGACCATGTCCAACCATGCAGGCCACGCCCACACGTACTCTGGCCCTCCCCCCAGCATGGCGGCCCTCTCGGCTCACGCCCACATGGGCATGGAGCAGGACTACAGGACGGGGGCTATGGCGTACCGCTCGGGCACACTGGGGCGTCCACACCAGGCCCCGCCCCCTCCTCCATCCATAGAATGCATGAACGGCTCCACGCCCCTCCCACCAATGGACTACAGGTTTGTGCTTTCACTACAGATTTTGATCGATGACCTGCTATCAGGGTTTAAATAAAAATATCATTTGCATGGCCGTTATCACAGAAACCTAATCTACACCACAGAAAATCTATGCTGTATATTTATATAAATGGCTCCACCTTGTGGTGATGATTTAAAAAAATTCCCTCTTCTCATTTTCCTCTCGTCTTTCTTTTTACCACAGTATGGATTACATGAACTCAGCCCCGCCCCCTCCAGCCCCAGCTCCTCTCATTCCATCATCTCAAACTGCCTTCGCTATGCCACCCATGGGCCCGCCTCCAGGCCCGCCCACTGTAGGCGCAGGTTACATCCTGCCTGCTTCACCTGCCTCTGGACCATTGGCTGCTCCTCCTCCACCAGGGCCTCCACCTCCTCCACCCAGCACCACCCAACCCATCACACCCAAACGGCCACCCGTGCCCACTGAAGCCCCGCCCATGAACGATGCCCGCAGCGACCTGCTAGCAGCCATACGCATGGGTAAGAGATATTTCAGTCTCTGTAAATCTATTCTTTACTCGACGGAGTAGAAAATCACCTTATGTATCACCTTATGTATAATGTTACCTGCTTGTCATGTTACTGATGGTTTGTATAATTATTCACCCCCTTGAACTTTTCGACTTTATGCAGTGTTACACCCTGGAACTTAAAATGGACTGGGATTATATGTCAAGAATCTAAAAAAAAAGCCCATAATACTGAAGTGGGGGAAAATCAATATAGTTTGCAAAATGGTTTTAAAATTAAAAAAAAACATCAAGTATTCCATAAGTATTCACCCCCATTGCCACCATCAGAAGTCACATAAGTACATGAGGACATCAGACACATAAGTGGACACTTTGACTAACAATTCATGAGGAATTAAAAATAAAATGAATAAAAAAATAAGCTGTGTATTTAAGGCCAACGTACACTTCCTCAGTGTATTATGTAGAACATTTTGTTGCCTTAAAATATAAACTGAACCAATGCATTAGAGTAAAAAATAGAATATAAAAAAGTTTTACTCTTCACTAAAGTAGTAAAAGGTCCTTTCTTGCTAAAGGTACACCATTACAGCTGAGAATGACGCTTGTGCGTGTGTTTCTACTCCCAGGTATCCAGCTGAAGAAGGTGCAGGAGCAGCAGGAGCAGCAGGCAAAGCGGGAGCCGGTGGGGAACGACGTGGCCACCATTCTGTCCCGCCGCATAGCCGTGGAGTACAGCGACTCCGAGGATGACTCTGAGTTAGAGGATAATGACTGGTCTGACTAGAAACACACACACACTCACACTCACACTTCCTTTTGCCGTAACACTGCAGTACCTACAGTACAGAGATGTGCAGAAGCTCTCAAAAGTTTGATCAAAAGGCTTAATCTCGAAAGTTGTTTCTAAGACAAGTATAAATTAATCACTGATTTTATTTTCGAAAAACACACAGCTAGGTTTCTATCCGATTTAAAAGAAATTTTATTTAGAAGAAAAAGCTGTCGAGTGACTTCAAAACTTAAAGACTCGACTGCTCAAGAAGCTGACAGGCTGAATTTTCTGTGCCTTCATACTGATAACTATTTGTAAAATAATGCAGGTTAATGTTAGAGTTAGAGTTAGGGTTAACATTCAAAAAAAAATTTAAAAATGAATTCACATGTAATTCATCTAAATCAACCACATCACTCTTGTTCTTTTGAATTCATTTTCTATGAGATCAGGTTTGTTCAGAGCTGACATCAAGTCTGCTTTAAAGAATCGAAACTATGAGTTTTGATTTATTTAACTTTTTTTTGATCACTGCAAAAAATCTATACAGATTAGTTCATTTCTCATTATTCTAGAATGTGGGAAATGGTAAAATAAATTACCTGAAGCAGCGATTAAGGGGTCCAAGCACTATGCCGTGGACTGGCGATGCTCAATGCATGACTTGAAATGATGAAATAATTCACTGGATACACTTTTCCACTTTGTGTAAGAATGAAGTCAAGTTCTTTTCAGATAAGAGAAGATTTCTGGACATATGTCTGTTCCGTAAAGTTGATGGAGGATGTTTCTGGTAATTATGATCAGTTTGCGTGGGTTAAGTGATTTCTGTATAAATCAGAGATGGGAGTGTCTTCATGATGTATTCATCAGTCATCACACCAAAAATTCCGTATGTATACATAAACCTCCTCATTTTAAAACAGATTGATTGTTTTAACCTGTTGCTTCGGACACGTCCTCTTAAACATTGTCTGTATTTTATTGTTCTGTGTTTTAAACTCACTTGGTTTGGTTCCAGCGGGAGATGATTGAAAAGAGCGAGCTCTTCCTCGAGTGTCTTTATGCTGGAGAAAAAGTGCAAAACCTCTTTTCCCACAGGATATAACAATGTTTACCAACACGTCAATTCAGACGAGATAAATATTACCTGGTTATTTCTACTGGTCATTTTATAGAAGGTGAAATCTGGTGTATTCTTTCCAGATACGTATACAAAGTAATAGTAAAATAATGGAGTAATGTAGAATGATTTGGACAGTTTTTGCACGTAATGATGGTGATAGTGTAAAACATCGCTGCCAAGATATTGCTTAAAAAAATGTACATGAAATATCTTTGGCTACTGAATAAGAAGAAATTGGAATAATGATTCTGTGACAAAAGTATTTGGAAGAAATATTCAAAGTATGTTCAACTTTGGCTTGTTTGCCACCTTTGGTGCTTGGACCCCTAATAAAATATGGTGTGTCCAAACTTTTGACTGGTTCTGTGCGATCAAACCCACAATATGATGCTCATCCAGCTGTTTATTTAGATATTAGATTTAGTAAAAATAATTTTTTTCTTTAGGTAAAAGCAGCTGAGAGTCAAACTTTGTTTGTGATTGTAATAAACTGACAAAATTATCAAAATTGTCAAGTGAACAGGCGAGATGGTTCGGTTAAATAGACAAACACACCACTGAGAGATTATAGCTATGCATGATGCAGGCCTGGAGGTCACATGACCTGGACATCCCTTAAGAGAGCTGAAGAAAATCTAAGGAGTCACGGTGACGGCTGTGCAAACTCTGCTCTTGTGACAACGACTAAAATGAATCATCTGCTCCAGGACCCGTCGAGCCCTCATCATGGAAACGGGTTCTTGGGGGACTGGCGTCTCTATGGAAACAGTACAGCTGGGATGCAGATCTCCATGGCAACCATGGAGCCTAGGTAGCGAGCGGATGAAATAAAACAAGCGCAGGCCGGGATATTTTTAATGCACAGCACATTCTTTTAATACAAAAATTAACAAGAATCTCTCGATTTTAAACTAACCAAAGCAATAAAAAGAGAGCACTAACACCTTGGAAAAATATACACCACATTCACGTAATGTCTTACAACATCTCAGTTAAATAGTGCATGTCGATTATCGTTTTTTATAATAATTTTGCAGATACGTATTTTTGTTGTTGTTGTTGTTGTGCCATTTCTCAAAAAAATAAAGTGCATTTCACAGTTAAGACTACGCATACGTCTACACAAGATGCTGTTCCTATTTCACCCAACCCTTTTTTTTCCCAATCACATCGTTCATGACACGCGGGGTGATGCGATTTCAGTCCCAAGAGGACATTTTGCTTGGAACCCTCAAAGAAAGCTTGAGGTATGTGTCATCACAGTAGTCCTTCTGCTTCACCCTTTATCTCAACGGACTCAGCATATCAATCCCTCGCAAGCCCTTTGCACTGGCACTACACACAATATCTCCGTTTATGACACCACAGGTCATTTTTGCAATCAAAGTCAAGCTCTTACAGTGGATTACAGCGCATCTACGATTGGTTACATTTGTGTTCTCCATCTGTGTCCTCCATCAGAACATGTGATGATGTAATATTACTGAATATTATTGATTATAATATTTAAATTAATATTATTACATCACATCAAACTAAAGACTCGACCAGGGTGCAGCTTTGAAGCAGGATCCTCATCCTCTCCTTGTCTTGTTTGTCTTTGCGTGTACGGATCACTGCACATTGATCGTTTTGCCCGCTCAAAACAGACACCGATTAGCTCTCAAAGAAAAAAGGAGACAAGGTAAAGAGGTTACATCGGGTGAAATTGGACGAGGCCCAAGGTTAATTGTTGGCTCAGAGCACCATGACTAATGTCACAATGCCTCTCCGGTGTCTCATGCCTTATTTACAGGATCGGCTCGATGGAAAGGACGCCTTGGAGAATAAACGATAATAACTATTCCTTTATCGTACATTCAGAAAAAGCTGTACAGCACGTCGAAATGCAGGAAGAACAAAAAAAATAGAAAATTGATAATAAAATAAATCGATTCTTCAAATGCGTTCTCTTTTCTGACGCTCTTTGTAAAATGTCATCCTCATCGACGTCATCATCATCATCTGCGATGAAATATTAAAACCTCCAGCATCGGCTCAGTTACACTTCAACAAAAAAAGAGGTCACTCAGGTCAAAGGTCACGTTGGATAGGCCGAGGCTCAAGAGGCGACGTCTCTGAATGACAGGAAGACTGAGCTTTTTTTTTTTTTTTTTGACCCCGTACACATCTTTGGGGAATTCGCACAGGAGACGTTTGCCACCTCACCTCCGTCCGTTCTGCATGCCTTCAGGGAGACAGGCTTTTTAGCATGACACACACACGAAGACATACGCATACATGCACGTACACGCCGCCATGCAACAAATGCGATCATACAGAGACATGACACACGTTACAGGTCAGAGATTCACGACGGCAGATGCAAACTGCATGAACGTGTTACGCTGAGGGGGAGGACCCGATTCTGTTGTAGGCAGTTCGACTGCTGTCGTAGCGCCAAAGGTTCGGACAGATCATTGTGTCCGGTTCACATTTTGGAAATACAGCTTCGTTCATAATGCTTTGGGTTTTACAATAGAAGTCACCCGCAGTGGTCTTGCTTTATTTCCACTCGGGGACATTTGGAGTGGCATATTATCATATGGTGATATTTCCGATTTGCTGGACGAAGCTGTTATTGCTGCTGGAATATTGCTGTCATTTTGGTGAAACACTCAGATGTGGTTATTGCTTGCTCATGGAGTCTGACCTTAGTGCTGAAACAGATTTGAGAGCAGGAGTTTTAAAGCATTAATATAATGTGATTCTGGGAAGAAAACTGAAATATGCACATTTTTTTTTTCTACAAATGTAGTCAAACAGGCAAAACACTGCAGTTTAGCATTCAAATTCTGCTATTTTTGCACTGGAGCTATAAGGCAAAACATATGCATTAGCACATTAGCACCATGCAAATGTGGTTTCTACCCTCTTAAAACCGGTTCCTCAATGGTTCCTGGGATGGTTACGGTCCTCTAAACACCCACGACCTGTCAGTGAATCCAGCTGGTTTTAGACTGAGTGATTTTATCGACCTTTTAAGATTATGACTTGTCACATTGTATAAACTGATCCTGTGATTAAAGGAAATTACTACGTTCTGTTTATGTCATCAATCAGCGTGATCCTAGCTCGAGCACAAAACAGCCTCGCATAAAAACAAGCTTTTTTTTCTGTCCATTAGCATGATTTGTTAATGTTTAGCCATCATATATACCGTATCTGTAGCTGTCGCCATCATATATACGGTATCTGTGGTCTCATCCCATGCCGTCCTCCTATTGGTGGCTTTTGGACGAGCATCATAGCAGCGCTCACACTCTGACATTTTAATGAAAAAAATTCTGCCAGAACTTTGTTCTTCAGCTTTCTTTGGCCTTAAGACCGCTGACCTCAACTCATGACCAAGGAACCTTTCAGTTTTCCCAGAGGGACAAATCAAAGAATACTTAAGAGTGATAGATTTAGTATCAGGTTTAGACAATATGCCTGCAACTAAATAACAAAATTGTACTGAAAAAGTTTCTCAAAGTTTCATTGGATAGTTAAAGGTTCTTTGTTTTAGGGTTCCCCTAGTAGGAAAACTCAGAGAACCCTTAAGAGTGGCAGATTTGGTGTCAGGTTCAGATACAGTGTGTGCCTATAATTAAATAGTAAAATTTGTTGTAGGTTCTTTGTTCCCCCAGAAGAACAAGCCAAAGATTCTTTAGGCTTCTCCAAGTTTTTACAGGGTATATACATGATGCTATTCATGGTCATAAGCTTCCATTAAACCAAAAAGTTTCATCTAAAACCATAACAGGTTCTACAGCTTGTCCTTCTGGGAGATACTGTAAAACCCTACACCAGTTTCCCTTGCATAAAACGTTCCAGCTAGAACCCTTTTAAAGATCTAAATGCATTAACCATACAAATCGCCTTTGAGGAATCCTTTTTGGGCGGAGAACCGTTTGCCTTTATAACAATAATTGCTTCAGATTAAAAGTGTTTAAATAACATTAATATTACTTTTCAAATTGAGATAGATTAAAACAGGAACCATACATTCTTAGGAAAAAGTTCCTCAGTGGTTTTGTGGATACTGAGCCTTATAGCTTGATTGCAAAACTTAAAAAAAGCAGAACTTAGACACAAAACTACAATTTGTGCAATTTGCCCCCCTTCATTATTTCTTGGAGGAACAGCAGCTTAGCCAAGCTCTTTCTTGTAAAGTCACCATCAGCTAAACTCCGCAAGCTCATAACCTCCCTTATCATCAAAATCGATGGCGTCAGAGGAGAGCAGCGGTGCTAACTAACTAACCTGGTGTTTGTTTGGTTTTTGTCTATAAAGCAGCATCTGTGTTTGCTCTCATTATCTTCCTCATCAGCCGCTTGCTTTCCAGGGAATACTTCACATTCAGGTGATAAAGGTGATTAGGTTATTTCTGTATTTCAATTAAAACACTTCAAGTAATTACCAATTAATATAAATGAATTTGTTCATTTTCCTATTGGCCATTATTTAGACTGGCGCTCAGCTGGAAGTAAAGTATGAAGGGCAAAAACAAAGGACTTTTTAAATCAGAGACAACATCACTGAATTAAACAAATGTCACTAAAGCGTACATTCATTCAAAGTGAACCCCCTATTCATTCATACACAACTGCTTAAATATCCATGCACTTCACATCCAGCCCAGTTCATTCCAGCCTCCGCTCTTTATGCAGGAGGAAACCAATGCTAGTCATCCTGTGGCAAGAAATGGAAATAAAGGCATCAACGGGTTTTATTCAGGGGATTCTTGTTAGCTCTTCATGGTCTTCTGATTTGGAGGACATTGTACATTTGGGCACATTTGGGTCAGGGTCTTTAAAGCAAAACGAAAAAAATAAAACCGCACAAAAATAGCAAGCAGGATAAAGCAAGATTGGCGCTGCTTTTCTCTCCAGCGGATGACGCGAGGCGTGGATCACTGATCGCTGCGGCTATTTTTAGCTCCCCATGGCTGCTTGGTTTTCAGCACACGTTCAGAATGCAGCAGAGAAGAGCGAGGCCCCTCATCTCAGCCTCCTCCCTCACTGAGGGATGCCGCTGAGGCCTTTCAAAGGAGCACTCATTGTTTACAACAGCAAGTTTATCTACATTTTATGTACAGATAAATGCCGTGAAAAGGTTGGCTTTGGTGGCAGTTTGGTGGCACCAGGGTGAGGGGGAAAAAAGGCCATGTGGCAGTGGTCGAAGTTACATCACAATAAGGGGAAGACGTAAAAGAAGGGCCACACGTATGTCCCCTTGTCTCACAACGGCATGCAATCCCAGGGAGACATGTACGTTAGACGTCGCTGGGCGTCCGTGCCCGCTGTGCCATGCTGGCCGGGATGCAGCCGCAGCACACCATCCAAAGCGCCTTCTGGATCTCCTGGTTGCGGAAGGCGTAGATGACGGGGTTGATGATGGAGTTGTAGGTGGCGGGAACCAGCGTGGCGTAGGTGTACAGCGGTGGGTAGGTGTAGTCAGCAATAAGCGAGTAGACGGTGAAAGGCATCCAGCAGGCGGCAAACGTTCCCAGGATGATGGCGAGCGTGGAGACGCCTTTGCGTGTCGTGACGTAGTGCGGTGTGGCAGCCAGGAAGTGGTGCTGCACGGCGATCTGGTGCGCATGCCGCATTACAATCTTGCAGATTTGCACATAGAGCTGCAGCATGAGCCCGAAGAGCAGCAAGAAGGACACGGACAGAACAGCAACATTGTTCTTTGTGAGCGGCCGTACCACGCTGCAGGCGTCCTCCTGACTCAGGCAGTTTACCCCCGTGACGGGCAGCAGACCAAGGCACAGGGACGCCCCCCACAGCAGCACCAGCATGGTGTAGGTGAAGGCAGCTGTGCGCTCTGAGTTGTACGTGAGCGCGTAATACAGCGACAGGTAGCGATCGATGGTGATGGCCAGCAAGCTGAAGACAGAGGCAGAGAACGAGGCCACCACCAGGCCGATCGTGAGCAGCTGGGCCGCGTCCGAGCGCAGCAGGTAGGCAAAGGCGAAGTGGAGCACCAGACCCACACCGGCTAGCAGGTCAGCCAGCGCCAGGCTACCGATCAGCAGGAACATGGGAGCACGCAGAGCCGGGTTTTGCCAGATCACCAGGACCACCAGGGCGTTCTCGCAGGCTATCAGGGTGCCCGACGTGCACAGCACAATATCCCACGGATTCACCAGCAGCTCGGCAGAAGACTCCGGGGGTAAAATGGCAGGTGGAGGAGGCGTTCCAGCTGTCAGGTTCTCGGTGCTCCCACCACCGCTGCTGACCCAGCTGGGGTCAGGGGTCAGCCAGCTCGGGGTGACTGACACCTGCTCGCTCATTGTGCCTCCCGTCTGAAAGAAAACACATTTATCATTTAAAATGACTGTATTCTTAGAAAACAAGGTTTCTTCAGTCTGTTGCCCCTGGCGACATCCTATATGTTGTGCAGAACCCTAACAGAGAGAGGCCTTACTTTTCAGAATAGGTCCATGCTAGGACCCTTAACCATCCAAGGAGACACACACGAGGAGATTTTTTTCTTTCTAAAAATGCAGTGACTTCATAAACACTTACAGATGTTCTCAAAGAAACCAAAGATTCTTTGGTTTCTCACTTCCAAAATGGGGTTCTACTTCTTCTACGGTTCTGCACAGAACATTTAAGCGTTCTCCCAGAGGGGAAAAAATCTTAAGGGGCTGTAAATTTCACTTTTGTTTAGAAGGAGGGATCACTTCGTGTGAAGCGATATAATTTATTTATTGATGAGACAGTGAATTGAGAAGTCAGCTGTTACATTATGGAAGTGCTTAAAAATAAGTGCATTGTTGGTGATACATTTCAGTTTCAGTTTTAACCAGAAACATAATTTTGTATTACTTAAGAGCAGCATAAGTTTAAATTTTAATCAATCTGGTGTGCATATGACATTATTATTTTATTATATTTGGCCTACACACAGCCCATGTACAAGGAATGTAAATCACCTGTTTTTCATTTTAGAACCCAAGAACTATTAAAACATTGATTCTGCTCAGAACAAAAAGTTTTTTTTAATTCCCTTTCTGAGCCCCGCTTTGGACACATACAGAGTCTGAATCTTGCACTGTTATAAAACTGTTCTTTAAAGAGGACTATGAACACTATGCAATTAGAAGTCTGGTATTGTTATCATCATTATTATCATCATCAACAGGCTGTTATTCTTTCTGAAACCATTATGATTATGACTAATGTTGTACTAATAACACTTTTTACTCTTGCTCTTGCCATCAGGTAATTATATTAATCTTAACACTGTTGTGTCATTATAACAGACCTTTTCACCTAACTGTATTATTTAACTTCCTGTAGCGCTCATGACTACAGCACACTCATCTCTGTGTCTGACTAAAATGAGAAATTTGTTCCAATTTGAGGATGGTCAGACTTTATTTTATTTCAGATTTCATTCGTTCCTTTCACCTATATATGACATTTACATCAATCATAGTAGTGGCCAGAATCAAATAAAATCCAACCTGATCTCATGAGAAATTTGTATAAATTCAAGGGTGATGTGGTCAGACTTTATTTTATTTCATCCCTATAAAGTAATAAGAAAAGTTAATATTACAATCTAGCCCTAATTTTTAATCTGATTTAAATCAGTTGAATTGTGACTCATCTCATTATAAAGGAAATGTTATGACAAATATAAATAGTCTCTATGGAACAATAAAACCTCAGCTAAAACCCGGAGAGACAGCATGCATGCATGCAAGAAGCCACAGACACTCTCAACCTCCTCTGTCTGAATCAATATTCTTATCATATGGGGTTGAGTGCAAACGTTCACACAAAACCCCTAGCACACCCCTAGGACAGCACGAAGAAGACAAAGAAATGTAATTCATAGCAACACAACCAGTTCCAGTTTGTTGTTATTTCACACATTTCTTCGTGATCACAAGCTTCATTATCACTAACTATGAGGATGCCGAGGTCTGGACCTCAGTAGTCTAGGAAGGGGTTTTTTTTTTTTTTTTTTTTTTTGTAACCTCTCACATAGCTTATCTCCAGTTGTCAGATTTACACAGCTGATCAGGTAAGGCCACAAGCTCCATAGCTGGCCATAAATAAACACAACACCGGGTCAGTTCTAAGTTGTTGTATTATGTTACATTACTCATTAACAACACACAAGGAAACGTGATAAACTTCATTACTAAATATTGTACTGATGGCAAAGTATAATGTAATGTAATTCACAAATCTACAGCATAAACAATTTTTATGCTTAATTTGCATTATAATATAATAATGCATAATTTGTATTGTTGTCTTGATTATGGCTGGAACTATCTAAGAGGACATTGAGGTCTGGGCCTCTGTAGATTTAAAAGGTGTTTTTTGCACCTGTATCGAGTTTTATGGAGACCACCAGACACTTGGGGGGGAAAAAACTGCCACTTTTCTGTTTTAGTTAAAATGCAGATACTTGAAAAGTTAACAAGCACACTTTCTTATTAAGCCCTGTAAGTAACTTCGTTTTTCTCAGAACACTTAGAACTTCAACGAAAACAGTCCGATTTAATGTAAATACGCTACAGTACATAAAATAATGAACATCTCAGATGTATCATTTACAATAACTAGATAATGTAATCAGTTAATGATGAGATCTCTACTCCATTGTTCTTTAATATATAATCAGTTCACTGTGCAAATTGCAAAATTGCTCTGAGACTGTTTGATCACTTTTCAGGCTCAGCTTCAATAAGGAGACTAAATAAATGCTATATTCGTACAGAAGACCTCTTATACTATGGGCTACTTTAATATAAAGACAATTCACTTTGTCATTTTTTAAGAAATATGAAACTGTTGTGAAATCAACAGGTAAATTATGTCTTATAAATCAAAATATTTAACTCAATAAAAGTAAACGCTTTTATGGAAGGATGGAAGGAAAACATAACGGAGAATAAGATTAGTCGTTGTACACATGCAGTACACATTCAGCATTGTGATATATTATCTATGACACATTTCTGCAACCTGGACCTCACTAAAATTTACATCCTTGTTTCATGGTCTTGATCCATGATACACCTCCAGATCATTTTGAATATCTTGGCATATTTTTTGTAGATAAATTATTTTTTTTTAAAAATTGAGAATGCAATGCATTTTCATGGGGGATGCTAACTTTGTTGTATGTTTCTATGATTTTATGGTAGACTAAGGACAAGTCATGATGCTGATGGGCTGCAGATATTTTAAACAAACAAACAAAAACAAAAAAACCCATAAGTGGGTTGGATTTAGTAAAGATGGCATTGCTTCTCTCAAGGCCAGCATCAGTAAGATTTTATATGATCCTATAAGCTCTTAAAGCACTACACTGCAATTATATATATATATATATAAACTAAAATAAAATAAATAATTAAAAAAAAGACTGACGTTTTTAAGCCTTCTTTACAAATCACATAACCATGATGAAATGCATGCATTATTCCTGGCCTGTTTAGTGCATGCAGTAGGATGCTGTTTTGCTGCTTCACAGCCTGTAGATCATGTATACATCCAGATCATGTATACATCCATCCATCCATCCATCCATCCATCCATCCATGCATGCATGTGAAATCTTAAAAATACCTGACCTTTTTTTCCTGTTAAAAAAAATAATAATAAAAAAAATCCTCCCTTATCCTCCTGTAAATAAGTCCTACCTTGTAATCTTGGAGGTCGAGACGCGCGATTCAGACGCGCTCGCGACCTTGTTGCGTGTCCATGTCCCCCGCGGCGGCGGCGGCGGTCGGTGCCGCAAAGAAAAAAAAAAAAAAAAAAAAAGCCGCTCGTTTATCACCGGGCTGCAGGCGCGAGCGCCAGCGGCTGCACGAGCATCCTCGCAGAGCGTCCTCCGTGCACGAGCACGAGCACGAGAGAAACCGGATCTCTCCTCCTCCGCCCTCCTTCCTCCACACACACACACACACACACACACACACACACAAACACACACACTCGGTGTATTGCGTTAGTCACGCTTTGTTTTCGTCGGAGGACCAACCTGGGGGGAAAATAAAATCACAACCGAGCCGTCCAAAGGTCGCAGAAAGACGGAGGAGTGACGCTCCATGTGGGCCGGGTTGCCAGATTGGATTCTCCGTTTCAAACCTAATCTGTCTCTGCTGAACTTTAAATGAATTGGAAATCAAATGAAAACAAATTATAGCTTGTCTGAGGAAAAGGAAATAATTTTATGATGTTCCTTTATAATACATAATATCATTGTAGTGCAATTACCCAATCTGGCAACCCTGAACTAAGTCTTTGGGATAGGCAACCATTCATTCATTCATTCATTCATTCTCACATAGCATGTAAATAAGACCATTTTAGTCTCTGATTATTAGGATCTCTAAGACACATGCAAACCCTCCTTAGGCTTCATGCAACATTTATTCACATATCAGTCTTTCATTCCACTTATACTGAATATTCATTCATTCATTTATTCATCTTCAGTAAGAGCTATATCCTGGTCAGGGTGGTGGTGACCCCGAGCCGATCCCAGGAACACAGTGTGAGGTGGAAACACACACACACACACCCTGAATGGGACACCGGTACATTGCAGGGCTCAATGCACACACACACACAGACACACACTCGCACCTAGGAGTGATTTAGCAAAGCCAATCCATCTACTGGCATGTTTCTGGGAGGGAGCCGGAGAACCCGGAGGAAACCCAGGAGAACATGTGAAACTCTGCTCAGACAGTGACCAAGGGAACCTGGAGATGTGAGATGGCATGTACCACCTATCATGGTCCTGTCCAAAAACATGTTTCTACTATGACTGTTAGAAAAGGACTAGCAGGATTGATCTTTCAGAGATAAAAATACATCAGTATAAGGTTTTGTTTTTGTCATCCATCCATTCTCTGTACTGCGTATCCTACTCAGGGTTGCGGGGAAGCCTGGAGCCTATCCCAGGGGAACAAGGCAGGGGACACCCTGAACCGGGTGCCAATCCATCGCAGGGCAAAGTCACACACAAACACACACACACACACAATCCAAAGGAAAACCAGAGTACCTGGAGGAAAACCCTGAAGCACGGGGAGAACATGAAAACTCTGCACACATAGGGCAGAGACAGGATGCGAAGCCCAGACCCCGGAGGTGCGAGCGGACAGTGCTAACCCCTAAGCCACCGTGCCCCCCGTTTGTGTCATCCATATCAGTTTATGTCTCTGTCCTTTTGAATAATTTCGACTTTGGGTGGACAACATATGTTTAATCTATCTTGTTTTAGCGTCTCCTCCAGAGGCATTTTGGGGTAATAAACGATGATAAAGTAGATAATCCACCTTGATCATGTTCATTATTTCACGTGCAATGTCTCAATCATTGCTGATCACGTGTTAGCCTGCATTCACACTAGCAAGTGCTTGTGTCGCTTGTGCGTTAATGTTGTTGCTTCTGGGCGTGCACCATGAAGCATTTTTTTACCTCATGAGAAACGGTAGTATCCTTAATATCTAGCCATCAGATAACTAGATGAGTTGTACACACCACTTTTGTTTATTTAAGTATGATTCACATTTTATACGCTAGACTTCATGCTAACGTCACTGGTAGATTAGCAAAGCAAGCTATATGTACTACACAAGAGATGCTTAAAATCTCTGCAACTTCCTTTCAAACTTTATTTCCTTCATATTGTCTCTATACACATTTAATGAGAGGTCATATATGATAGCACAGTAATAATGTTTTTGTGCATCAAACAGTAAATGAGAACTAATTTTAGATAAGAACTAAAGTCATGAGTGGGGAACTGAAGTACCATCGGACCACACACACCGTAGGATCGGTCTGAGGAATCATTTGAGCCAATCATTTGGATTTGTTGCTTTCCCCTGCATTGCATAGAACTCAGAAAATCAGTTGTTTCGAGCATGAGATGTTAAATGGACTCACATATTTAATACAACAACAATAATAATTTTTTTGAGATTTTATAGTGATTTAAATATAGTGATTGTAGTAGAAATCACAAAATCACTTCAATATGATCCTTCTTTTTTTTGAATCATTATTTTTTTGGCTCATCAACAGCAACTAGTTTTCATGGTGTCAGTTCTGAGTGGGTGTTTTTGCTGAAGTGTTGAAACAGATCGCATTTTCTCTTAAAGTTGCTCACTTCGCTGCTCCCCTGTGACTGTCTATTCTGAGGATGTGCTATTAACAGCATGCTGATCTGTGTCATCCAATCTCCCCTCCAATCGTCCTGTATTTTTTCCTGCTTTTCTCCATCCTCTGTAACCCTTCAATGCCCTGCAGCTCTTCACCTTTCTGTCGGTTTACTCTTCAAATGCACCAACTGGTTGCTATGTCTGAGACATGAATGTGGGGGAGAGTGGGGTCAGCTGTAACATTCCTCACATATTTTTTTTGTAAGAAAAATATTCTAAAGCTCCAGTTTTTTGACACCTGATAAACTCCATTTGGACGGGATTAGTTTTACATGTGGATGTGGGGTAAATCTCTGGGATTATAGTCCAGTCCAGATCCTACATACACACACCTCAGGTGCCAATGATCTCTACTACTTCCTTCCAAGCTTCATTTTTCTTCATAATTTCTCTATAGGCAGTTAATTAGAGGTCGTATATGACAGGATCAAACGAAATCATGGTTAGACTTTTTTTCTTCCATTTTACACGTCAGTAGTTGGAAACTAATTGCAGGTAGGAGCTAAAGTTGTGAGCAGGGAATTGAAGAAACGTCGGACCACACGTGCCATAGGATTGGTCCGAGAAATCATTCAAGCCAATTGTTTGGATTTGTTGCTTTACCACGTCGTATCTAATCAGCATAGAACTGAAGAATGTAAATGTCAATCGCTGTGCATTAGTAACTGGCCGATGTCACAGATCTGTGATGCACATGTCCACAGAAAATGTCACCTTCTCATGTGAAGGTAGGATTAGTCTCATCATCGTAGCTTGTTGCTTGTAATACAACTGACTTCTCTCCTCTACATCCTGCAGATAGATTAATCACAGATTAAACAGGTCACACGTGTCTCGTTGTGCATCTTTGCAAATTTGATCTGACCTTAGTCAACGTCACACTGCTCTACATTCCTCTGAACTCACTGAAGGCAAATTGATTGAGCATCTAATGAGCACTTGAGCCATTTCAGACTTTAAGTGATCGCTGAGCGGCCTCTGCGAGAATGGATGAGTCATCACACGACAAGCCAAGGTGTCAATCAAAAAAACCACACACACACACACACACACACACACACACACACACATACACACAGGAGAGAGAGCTCCTGATGGCTGCGCTGATGCAGGCCAGCAATGAGGAGGTGGAAATTACATTTGATTTAAAAGCAGGCTACGATCCAGCCCAGATTAGCAACAACGCCCAGAAATGATGGCTCAGTGAAAAAAAATGTACACATTTTCAAACATTTTTATTCCAAATGCAGTAAATCAGCTTTGACATGTTTGGTGTCTGAAGTTCTTTAGATTTGCACTGGAGCTCTGAGGATAAGATACAAATAAACTGACATTTTTTCCTGTCTTTTTTTTTTTTTTTTTTTAAATAAAACAGAACAAGAATTAACCTATTTATTAAAAAAAAAAGAGAAATCCACCAAGCTGAAAATGTGATGTGCATGAATCCTGCAACAACAATCTCCAACATAAAATCAACCAAAAACAGTTTCAAAAGACATCCAGAGAACATTCAACACATTCAGAAACAAAGATACTGATTTCATTTATGTGTTTTTGTGATAATGAAGATACATCCATGAAAGACAAGAATTTCTACTCTTCTTAATTTTGTCTTTGGTGTACAAATTTTTGCACTCGACTATCACCCTACATCTTTCCTATAGATAATTCTACAAGCTCAAAGAGGAACTATGTTATTATTCGCATAACTTCCTGCTTCCTGGTGTCATTTTGGGAGACAGAGTGATACTAAACTGCACTAAAGTTAAAATAAATAAATAATTAAAAAACCAGTGACTACACAGTGAGGATTTGTTCATACTCACAGATAGATTCAGCAAATCTGTGACTGCTTCTTTTTATATGCAAAACTAAAGACGCAAACGTCAGACACCAAACGTTTTACTAATAGTGTAAATGTGATATTTTTGTTTAAATCTGATTTCACCGGGTTAAATGGAATCCAATAAAACGCTCACATTTATCTTCATCTACACTCGATCTATACACTTTATTTCTTTTTCTTTAAAACAGAAAATTATTTCACAACAGGCTGTCTCAAGCAAACCCTCACACAAACCTGCCAAACACCTACAAAACGGTATCAAAAGTGCACCATAGTGTTATACATATTTTCAATGTTTCAATCTTTTTCACCTATATCAGTAATTAATATTATTATAATTTCATAATATTTATACAAATACCACTATGTACAAGGTAGAAATACATAAACCCACAAATAGCCCCATATGTTCAGTTTATAGCCCCTCCCCTCTGTTCGGGACACGCCCCCTATTTTCCCATGCACAAGCCTTTGGTCAGAAACTCAGGCTTATAAAGGTTGCAGCATGTCAGGACTGTCAGTATCACAGAGCCGAGTACATTGAACACATTTCAGCCAGTGCGATTAAACATTCTCACGACGTACACACAACGCTGTAACTGCATCACGTCCGGACTGCCGCGGGGGGAATGCTGGGGTCAAGGGTCAGGGGGTCAGCGCGATCTGATCCAGCCTGCTCAGGGTGGGACGCAGCAGGACTCGGAAACGCAGGCCGGCACGTTCCGCAGGGGTCCACGAGGGGCCGCTGTGCTGAACAATCTCAGTCTCTGGATTGGTAGAACAGGATGTAGCCTGACTCAGAGTTCTTGGAGATTTCCGAGGTAAGTCCGTAGAACTCCTCTATCGCCTGGGCGTCGATTTTCTGTCGAGAAAACCAAAAACATCAAAGAATGTTAGAACCTAAAACACGCTGACACAAAGCAACAGGCGACTGTTCACTTTCTATATACATGCACGAAACAGAGCCATGATTTCCCAAAGCAACATTTCAGTCAAGATATTAAAATGATGCAAATTCTGTATGACGCAGTAAAGCGAGAAATCCAAGCAACTGGTTTGTTTAACTTCTCGGGCCAATCTTGTGGCACGTGCGGTCCGAAGTTTTGTCTTAAAACCATGCTTTCACATATGACCTCTCATTAAATGTGTATAGAGACAAAGAGAAAATAAGAACAATAAAGAAAGAAAAATAAAGCTTGGATGGAAGTAGCAGAGATGCACGCCCACAAGCGACAACGGTAGCGGTCGACACCTGTTCAGCACACTTAGTACTGTCTGACTACATACAACTGTGGAAGAGTAATAATTTATAATCGCGCTATCCGGTTTCAACCAGAACAGAAGAGGTTCCCTTTTGAGTGTCAAGCTTTCTTCCTCATATCTCTGGGAGCTTTTTTTTCTCACCACTGTAACATCTGGTTTCCTGATTAGGGATCTCAGTATAACTCTAAATCTAAATCTGTGTTTCTGTAAAGCTGCTTTGTGACAATTGAACTGAAGTGAAGGGCAAAAAAAAGGAAAAGA
Source organism: Pangasianodon hypophthalmus (assembly GCF_027358585.1). Lineage (NCBI taxonomy): Eukaryota > Metazoa > Chordata > Actinopteri > Siluriformes > Pangasiidae > Pangasianodon > Pangasianodon hypophthalmus. The sequence continues at coordinate 17,746,172 of NC_069731.1, read as the reverse complement.
AAACGATGAAGATCACTTCAGCATGCTGGTTTGAATGGTTCGATCCACTGATCTTGTGAATGTTTTTAATTACCTCTACGATGTCATCATCGAAAAGTAGCCAGAAGTCGTGACTCTTGACGATAGCGATGTAGTGTCCGCGATTGGGCCCGCTGTCAAGACGAGATCAAAATACATTAATCACACAGGAAATGTTTGTGCCAATTTGCTCAAGACAATACTAATAACAATGAATAGAAAAAAAAACAGATATAAATCTTTAATAAGAAGTAATAAAATAAAGAAACAATGTTCAAAAATACTACTGATGGAAAATAATCAGCTAAATAACACGTTCAGCGTGATTCTGAGGTTTGCCGAACCAACCTCCCACAATGCACCACCACGGCGACGAGGTCGTAAAGCCTTTCGGGATTGGTCGCGTCTCCGGACGTGTTGAAGAGGCGGAGCTCCAAAGGGAAGACCACGCGGTAGCTTAGCTTAGTGTAGCGCTGGAGCTGCTCCATGTATTTAAATCTCTTCAGGTGCAGGGCTAAAATCATGGGCAGCTTCTTCACCCTCATCCTACGACACACCACACACATTTACCGTAAACACACACAGACTAAACAACAGATGGCATCTGTGCTGAGTGCAATGAAATCTAACAGAGTGGTCAGACGTCACAGACGTTCTCTTTACCTTTTGTGTGCCTCCTGTTTACTCCTACATTCCTCACAGTAGTATTTATATTCACTACACAGGGTCTCTGTATTACTGAAGCCCCTAAAGACCAAAAAAGACAAAATGGCGGGTATTAAAACATCGTTCAGGCTTAAGCTGTAGGTTGAAGTGGTCAGTGTCTGATTTTTGGTCCAAATCTGATCAGAATTCATGCCATAATTAAAAATAAGCAAATGCACTTGTGAGAAAAACTGACACACACCTGAGGCAGTGTGTGATTGAAGTGTTCTGCTCAACGTCCACAGACAAATCCAAGAAGTCCTCATCCTTGCTGCTTATCTACAAAATAAAACCAGAACATTAAATGTTGGATACAAAAACCATAATACATAATAATAATCACTGATATCAGACTCGTGAGGAGATCCAGCTTTAAAATCCCACGTTAACCGTCTCCTCATTCATTTCTCTGCTAATCCCGCCTGCATTACCGTCTCGCAGGTGAGGCAGCGCGTCTCGTTGGTCAGCGTGCCCTGGAAGATCTCGTGTACCCATGTGCTGGACGGAGGAGTGCTGTTACTCTTCTGTGAATCGAGCGTGCCGTTGGCCAGTTTGCCATTCTGCTTGTCCTGCTTCTTCTCCTCCTGCAGCAGGTCAGCTATAGTGTTCAGCAGGTAGTTGAGGAACTCGTGTGCATCCTGCTGCATGTAGTTATCAAAGAGCTCTGCAAACCGGAGCGAGTGTTGTTAAACAGTGAATCGAATTAATGACAACGATACACAAATTCGAATTCACAAAATGATTCTGTCTAGAATTAATGACAACGATACACAAATTCGAATTCACAAAATGACTCTGTCTAGAATTAATGACAACGATACACAAATTCGAATTCACAAAATGATTGGGTCTATAATTTGCCGTTAGAGAAGGAGTGTGTATTAAAAAGTTCTACTTTAAGTTCTTTACACTGACTGTATCACACCTGCATAGCATTTTATTACACTTTTTATCTGCATGATATATTACTTTTCATTTACATTCCTTTTACTGAAACATTTCTGTGCATCTGAAACGGAGGCCATTTTACAGACTGATTCGAATTTCTGAATCTTTTACAGAATCATTTCCCTCACCGTTCTCTTTGCGCAGCCGTGTGATGAATTTCTTCGGAGGGATGACGCCCACCTTCCTCTTCTGGTTGGCGATGCTGTGGAACAGGTCGGCCAGGCAGGTGAGCAGGTTCTCCTTGCGCCGGGGCTGACTCCTGTAGGCCAGGATCTTCTCCCGAAACGGCCGGCAGAAGTACAGAGCCTGGAGCACCGAGTTGCAGTAGCAGGTGTTCCCGAACTGCGGGGTGAAAACAAAACACAAGTCAGACGCCAACACAGGATTGAACACAGGATTGAAGACAGCAACGAAAAACGAGATTAAACATGTACGTGCTTACGTTAACCAGTCCGAAGTAGTGCTCATTGACAGGGAACTGCTCCGAGCCAATTTCTTTCTCCAAAGCGGAGGCATTGGCGCCCTGCAACATAAACATACACGGCATGATGGTTTCGGGGGAATTTTCAGCAATAAGATATAAAACATATACATAACTAAAACACTTGGAACTTTATTCTATCTTAATTTGATCAAGACTAATTCTAATCAAAAGTAATTACTTAACCAGCAAATCTTCCAAAGAGGTTCTGCGATCAGACTCATGTCATCATGTGTGTCGTGACATCACATGGCATATCAGATTGACAACTTGTCAAAATGCATCAGACACAAACACACTCACATGTTGTGCCAACAACCAGAGAGGGGGAAAAAAAAAAAGCTTGTCTCTGCCTTTGGATCAAAATAGAATCAGCTTGAACGAGAATAGCATTTTTACAAAAACAACCTCACGACTTAGGAGCCAGGAACCAGGACTCAGAATATTGTGTATGGAATGTTAAAATCATTCAGCGATACAAGATTTATTTACTACTCGCTCGATAAAATATTTACATCACGCTCCAGCTCACTAATTAAAGCTGGAATGAATCTTCTCACAGCCGTGCTAGTGACAGAAATCTGATTATGAAATGAAGGTTTCCAAATGACTTAACTTCCATGTAAATGTGTTTACCAGATTAAAGCAGATGATTTTGTACATGTAAAGACACTCACTGTCACTTATAAAGGATGGCGTGACAATAAGAGTGACAGATTACTGGACTTGTTCTTTAAATAGACAGATCTATGACCCTGGGCTAACACACAATACGTAAAATTTACATTCACTGCAGGAAAAAGTGCAAAAGGAAGAAGCCCAAAGCTGAGTTTTTTTTATGATATTGCAAACCACTCGATCTGATTTGTAATTCAGACTTTTATATGTGGCACTAAAAGCAGATACAGTCTGAATTTTTGTGTAGTACTGCGTAGTAATTCATCTTAGAGTCTGTCGGAATGTATATAGATATTTTTAAAACATTGTTTTTACCCAGTGTTTTCGAAAATCTCTCTGCCCACATGAAAACGGATAAAAGATTTGAAAACACTCACAGCAGTGAGCTCTGGTGGTAGTGAAAATGGATTTTTTTTTTTTTTTTTTACATTTCTGAGTAATTTCTGTTTCTGCAAAACACCACTTCTGTGTAGACGAGAGGCCAAATCGCAGAGAAATAACTGTTATTTCTATGTTACAAAAACATGAATAAGTGTACGTGTGGATGAAGCCTCAGGTGAAGAATTGTGAAGAAGCGAACTCCTCATATTGCTCAGATGGAAAGAAGAGAAGGTTCGAAACTGAATCCGAGCATCATTTGATGTCTGGTTTAGTTATGTTTCACACTGTATATAATTAAACAAACCAGAAAGCCCCCAAAAAAACCCACTGACTGAATATAATTTAAATTAATATAAATAGTGGGCTGAAAACATACTCAATATACAAAAACTTTTATTCACTGGTAAAACAAGTGGTTTTACTAAGTATGCGAAGAAATCACAAAAATCCCCTGAGCATAGTGAACATGGAGCTAGCACTAAATAAATATATAAATATAAAATATAAATATATAAATATATCTATAAACTATCAATCAGGGTTTATTTTCTCGTTTTTGAGAAATGTTGGTCCAAATCTCCACAACACATGGCATTTCTGCAGCACCACAGCTCTGTGCTTTGGCAAAGTTTAGCAGCTCACATTTACAAAAAATAATAATAAAGCTGCAACCCAAAACACACGATATGTTTGCTTCCCTTACGGCAAGTCAATCGGTTTGGAGTCGAATCGTCTTCTCCCTGCAATTCACCCGCACTACAGTTCACCAGGAAATGGACCGAGAGCGTGTCACTCAGACGCTCTCAGCCCGACTGTTTCAGTGCGCACCCGAGCGTGATGGCTGTGTTCTCACCCGCCTAAGGAACGGCATCGAGAGGGAGAACACACCAGCGTCTACAGCCTACAGGACTTTCTACAGTATGTGAAAGCACTCTAAGAGAAACGAACCAACAGAAACAAGCCTTTTCCGCTTCAGATGACTAGTCTTATCTTTTAAAAGCTGTTCCACTTCTTCTTTCTCATCTTTTTTTGGTCGACGCTGCACTTCTCTAACCTTAACCCTCATTCTTGTTTTCTGCATGTGGGTCAGATCAGGCGTTCAGACTCGTGTCGGATATACAACATTAACACAATAATGTAAACAGCCTGGGAAAAGAAATCAGATTATTAGCACTAAATCAGAAATCTGGAGGTTCAGAACATTTTGGATCAACAGACAGATCTTCTTCAGCATTCATGTATGCCATCTGCTTCAAGTCAAGTACTTGAGAGCCGTGATTGGACTCTTCATGGTGAAGTTTTACAACAGGGAGTCAGAGTGATGATGTGTTGAAGTGTTTGACTGATTTACACAACAGCCAAAAGCGTTCGAGATACACCAAACCCCTGCCAGACCTGAAAGTAGCTTTGGGAACTATCTAAACGAGCTAGTCACAGTGGCGCATCCGACATGTGAAAATGAGAGGCTTATAGCTAAAGAAATATCGTTATTTGCATATCCAGGCACAGTAACGCTGTGTTAGATTAAACTGTAACTCAGCACAGTGTTCCTGATGTTTGTTCTAGCACAACATCTCTGCCAAGGTGGGAAAACACTTCCCTGAAAAGTATCTGTCCACGCTCTTCCAAACAAATCCACACCAACCATTTCTTTTCTCAACTGAGGCATGGATGGAAAATGGAATACCACAAGATGAGAAGACGCAGAGCCTGAAACACACCTACGATCCACATTTACTGCTAAAGAGCTGCTACTGCAGAGCAAGACACACCCCCGGGGCGGGGCATAAACATACTACAGGGCATTTAATTGTACGAACACAAGACAAGCACAGGATGAGTCATCACAAAAATTTTAATCATCTACTTTTACATCTATTTTTTGTATTTTTTCTAGATAGACGTCTGTAATGATGGGACAGGTGCAAAAAGGGGTCTGAAACTCTAATCTTAATTTCAGGAGCACTTTAAATACTTAAGATAGATAAGGTGTGTATATATAATAACTCACAATGTGTGTGTGTGTGTGTGTGTGTGTGTGTGTGTGTGAATCAAATGTTGCATATGAAGTCACAACCTTTCCTCCAAATGGTGACTGTATAATACAAGTCAGGTGTGTGTTATGACAAGATAAACTAGCTAATTCATTCTCTCTCTCTCTCTCTCACTCACACACACACACACACACACACACACCGTACAGTTTTGCTCAGATAATGAGCCAGCTTTTCTCTTTACTCTCTACAATGCATTAACGTCAATGAGTCGAGCTTGAGGAAGTGTCAACAGTAAAGAAATGGTACAGTCCGTTGTAGGGGTGTTCAAAAATTGTGATTTATGAGTCTTTCTGATACGGGTCGTGAAACATATTTTTATGTTAATCATTAAATTTTCTTTCGTGTCTGTAAATATAAGAACTATCAAACTCTTTGTCTTTACTTTATTTTGGGGGATAAAGTCTTAAATAAGGGCGTCAGACCCCCCAAAAAAGCCAAAGTGTGTGTTTCGATGGTGTCACCTACACTACAAGCATCTTAGACTATTACACATGTATTATTACTATTATTATCATTATTATCATCATTATCTGACCCCCATAACAAAAACTTTACATCGAAGCAGTACAGGATACATGATGAACGCGTTTATTACATATGCAGTGACCTTTCTGAGTGATTTTTATGCTATAAAAAGGTTTAATCTCCATATTACTGTGAACACCAGCAGTAGAGTGTGATTACCGCAACACCGCCATTAGTTCTCATGTTATTTACTTACTTACTGTTACACTAGGTTTCAGGAAAAAAAAGGCCTACATCCGTATAATCATCTGCAGCATAATCAGTGTAATGTTTTAAATCAGGATCTGTAACATGGCTGTGTTTTACTGTTATTCAGTTGTCATTGCTGGATGTGTGTGTTTCATGCTAAGCTACAAGCTGCAGCTTCACTGTAGCACAAAACCGCAGACCTCCGCTTTGCGGTTACAGGCTTAAAACAAGATCACACGTGTAAAATCCCACCAAAAAGCCCAATAAAACGCGCATTAGACCTCTGTTTACTACAACAGCTTGTTATCAGGCCTACGGAAACATCCATACTCGGCGCACAGGGAAAAAAAACAGCTCGCAACTGAAGCCAGCAAAAAAACTGGAAGCTAAAACCAGCAAACTGCTCCGACTTCATGCGAAACAGGCAGGGGACAGCGAAAAGTGCTGTATAAGCCCTGTTAGAAACGACAGATTCACAGGAAATTCACTTACCATGGTACAAAAAGAGGCAAATTTGGAAACTGTCATTAGGATTTCCATTCGGCCAGCGCCATCTTCCACCCAATCACCGCGCGGAGGCGAAAACGAGTCCCCAGTCAGGACCGATCGCAGAGCCTAACCGCGGGCTGTGTCCTAAAAACCCTCCCAAGCGACATCAAGGGCTCTACATAGGACCCGGAAGTGCATCAAAAACTACCTACGTAGTGCACTCACATAGCGACTGGGTTGTTATTTGGAATTCCGCCATGATGGACAAGCCACAGGGTCTTAGTGCTCGGTATTAAGTCCAGCTCATCTGAGCACCTGTATGATTGAGATGTTTTTTAAAAAATAACAACGTTTCATTTCGTTTCTGATGCTGTTAGATGTACGCTACGTTCATCAACTAATAACACGAATTCCATCTTGACGTCTTACGTATTCAAATATAAATTATTTTAGATAGAAATGCATTTAATATTAGAGCCTTAACAACATTTAGATAGGTGTCTGTGGCCACTGACAACAGCATTTCCGCGTAAAAAAAAAGATGAATTTTGGTCATCCAATAATTCAACCGCATAGCGTCACATTTATAAGACGTCATTTTATTCAGGCAATTACTAGAGACTCCTATTTTTCCCCTTAGAAGGCCGAGCCGCAGGACCCCAACATTCTCTTTCCGCCCTAACCGCCATCTTGCGAGCAACCGGGGGTAAGATGTACTCCCGTAATTGTTCCTAAAAACGGTGTTTTGCACAAGTTTCTCGAATTATAACGTCCTAGGAACATGAAATAGACTTTTTTGTCTGGTGGTGTTTTTAAAAAAGAGCAGTCTGAGTGCTTTTAAATGTGTTAAATAGTAAAAAAATGGAGTCGTGTAGCGTTCGCGTGGCTGAGCATGTGGGTTATGTGTCTGAAGAAAAGCACCATGGCGGTGATATTTCCCTCTTTATTTAGCTCACCGTTGTAAATGTGAAAGTATTCCGAGTTGTATTAGTGTCTATATGCTAGACAATTCCTTATACAAGGTTACTTGATGGGTTTACACATCTGTTGTGCAGTACTCAGGGCTGATCTAGCATGCGCTTAGAGTCAAAGGGGAATTAAGAGTCAGGATCAGTGATAGCTGCTTATGGATGTTCTTTCTATCTTTAAAGTCACATTAGGCATTTAATTAATGATGCAATGATATCTGAATAGAAATAGGCAGTCTTTTATAATAAGCTCCTAGGGCCTAATCATTATCATCAGAATGACAGCTTTGTCCTGGGCTGTCTAATTCAGACTCATACAGATGATGTTATATTGTACAACTTTAAAACTCTTAAATGCTATAAAATGTCTGATTATCTCTTATCTTCGATGATCTCTTAATCCAGTAATCAGGCACCATGACGAACACAAGAGGCAAGAGGAGGGGAACCAGGTACATGTTTGCCAGGCCTTTCCGCAAGCATGGTGAGTGAAATCATATCAACATGAGTTAAAACTGATCAGCTGCCTTTCAGCAAAACGGACCTGTGTTTATAGCAGAACTGCTTTTCCTCCACAGGCCCAGTTCCTCTGTCCACTTACATGCGCATCTACAAGAAGGGAGATATCGTTGATATCAAGGTAAGCAAAGTGATGTGTTTCAGGGTTCGTGTAGCTGTCTAAGCCTTAAAGTTTTGAGCGTTATTATATTTGGCATTTGCTTGATTGTGAGACTCTGAAGAGGGATAGCATTACAAGATGGACAACAAGAGCAGTAAAGATGTTCTTGTATGTTAAGTTAGTCTCTTTAAAGCTCCTAATTTGAGTGTCCGATCACCTGCTTGCTAATATTCCATCTTTGTGTAATGTTAAATCGGCTAGAAAGTTGCAACGCAGGCCAAACACATACTTGATGTATTTTACAAGAACAATCTTTGGTTATAATGGTCAAAAAGGCATTATAACACATTACAAACTGACCACTAGGAAGCCATTAGATAAGTAACCGGAAGTGTTTTTGCTAAAGTTGTGATTTTTGACAGCTTCTTGTACCTTTCTGGAAATTTAGACATTGCATCCAGACCTTGAAAATGATGCATATTCTGTTATCAAATTAATATACACTTGAACAACATTACTAATTACTGTAAATCCTTTGCCACTCACTAGACACTTCTTTATTCCTCACACTGATGCATTCTTCTTAAAACACTTTGTTTTCCTTTTCCATGATGCACCATGGAAAAGGTTTTTTAATAGGGGAAAAAGGAGATAATCCACCTTGAAACTACATAATTTCACTTTCCAGGCTGTTCAGACCCTGATATCTGCTAATAAACTATTGTTGTTCATAGGGCACAGGAACCATTCAGAAAGGCATGCCTCATAAGTGCTACCACGGCAAAACGGGACGCATTTATAACGTCACTCAGCATGCTGTAGGCATCATTGTCAACAAGCAGGTCAAGTAAGTACAACGCAACAGCTACTACACTCAGTCTGGAATTAACTGTTAATTTTGTGAGGTGTTACGGTTTGAATTTTTCACTGTGCGACACAAATATAATACAAATCATGGTCTAAATTGACAATTTAAAAACACAAGCTGGTGGTGAGAATGAATAAATTAATTAATATGAAGCCTTACCATGTGACACATCCTTGTGTGTATGTGTGTGTATAGCAATAAACATAAAAGATTAAATCACCTTTTCCATAAAATTACTTACACTGTCAGTATTTCACTTTGTTATAAGCTGAAAGAGAGTGGCTCCAAAGGAAGGCGGCACTGAGCGCCCCCCCCCCAAAAAAAAAAAAAAATCAAACTAACGAGGTGCTGTTTAGCCAAAAAAAAAAATTAATGGAATTTAGTTCAGATCAGTAATGCCATGTTTGTGTGCTTTTCATATTGGTTGTCTGTGATATTGCAAATAGCAAAAGTAGCAGTGTAACATGTTCACAAGCGTAGCAGATTACAGTCAGAGGGGTTTCAGTGGAGCCTCGTACCCTCAGCTGAGAAACAGGGGTCGCTGTAGTATGATTTATAGGACAGTTGAAAGTTTTAGGGGTTGTTGCTGGACACCAACAAGGTGAGAACCCCTGGAGTAAGGGATTTTTATCACGTAAACAAAATTTAATCAAACCCATCACCCCATAACAATCCAAGTGCGAAGTATGTCCATGCCATGTGATATTACCCCATCTTCACTTTGCCATGAGGACCTCTTTATGTCCTGTGTGGTCATTCATGTGGGGGAGAGAAGTCCTCCTTATGCACCCTGGCCAGACTGTGACGTGTCTACACCAGATTGTCAATAAGGACACATTTATTTGTTCCTCCTGAATCAAACTCGAACCGCTTCACCTGTGAGCTGGTTCTCGTTGACTTTCCATATTTTCTCCCTGCAAGGGGCAAGATCCTGGCCAAGAGAATTAACGTGCGCATTGAGCATGTGAAGCACTCGAAGAGCAGAGAGAGCTTCCTGCAGCGCATCAAGGAGAACGAGAAGAGGAAGCTGGAGGCCAAGGCCAAGAACGCCTGGGTGGAGCTCAAGCGCCAGGTACGCAGCACGTTTTCACAGCGGACTTTATACGGGTCTTGTACAGCATTATTACTTTGTATTTTCCTCCAGTCTCCATGAATGGGTGAGAGAGCTGCTAATTAAAACATCAGTCTTGAATATTTGGATCCAGGATAGATAAACATTAGGTTTTAGAGCTGCATGTTAATGGATAAAACAATCATGATTTTATTGGGAAAAATTGTACTAGTTTGTCAGGGATGGTGCTTAATAATGTACAGTATTTACAGAATTGTTAAAGAACGTTGAAAGTACACATTAAAAATGTAATAAAGGCTATTAAATATGTACAGAAGTAAAATGGCACAGCTAGCTGTGTGCATAGACAGAAATAAGATTTTAAATGCATAGTGTCAAAGTCAACGGTTTACAGTGTATTCATGACTTTGTAAATCTATTAAATGCTAAATAAAATAGATTAGATGTAAATGAGTCAGTGACATGGTATGCAACCATATACAGTTAAAACATGAACTCTTAATTAATGCAAAAAAAAATTGTTTGCCAAACGGCTGAAGCTATATTCAATTAGTTTTATTTTAATTAAACTAAGATTGATCAGCCAGGTCCTGAAGATTAGAATGGCTAGAAATCCATCCACATAGTTATTTATATTTTTAAATATATCTTAGATATATTAGATCTCTTAGATCTCACCCAATTAAGCGCTGGCTTCTTTTTAAACATCCACGTTGGTTTAGGTTTTGCTTAAATATTTCATTATAAATTCAGTGGTGGTGTCTTGATATTATGTTTTTATGTACATTTTGATTACAATGTATGCTGTTCTTTTCCTCTTTTTTTCCCCCCCCCTCTGTTTTCCCTCTGGATAGCCCGCTGCCCCTCGTCCAGCCCACTTCGTCAGCACCAAGAACAACGCGCCTCAGCTCCTGGAGCCCATCCCCTACGAGTTCATGGCATAAATCTGCTGACCCAATAAAGATCTTTATACACACACACATCTGTATGTGGATCAGTTTTTGCTTCTTTATGCTGATCATGTAATTAATGTGATTTAACTTCTGTAGTAGTAATGTGTGAATTGAAAATTATTAGTACCTGAAGTCCGTGACTAACGTAGTCTGTTACAACATGAGAATCAGTTACATGTCTTTTTGTGCACTTTTCTGGCCACAGCCTTCAGATTGATGAATGTTGAAATCTGATTGGCTCTGCACTTTGGTGTGCTGGTTTTATTGTACAAGCTTTTTCCAAGTCTTGTATTTCAAGATAAGTCACTACATCTTTTAAAGAAAAAGTTCACTGAAGACTCTTTGTAAAGACCCTGTTAAAATGTGATTCCTTCAATGGGAAAGCATCTATCAAACAACCTTTGTGTGAAAGTAGGCGGCTCTTGGCTGCATTTATTCACGTATCACTTGATTCTTCTGTGGTCACTCCATATTAAACTTGCTCTAGGAAATCTTCAGGAAATTGAAATAAAAATTTGATGGAGTTCTTAAAATCGGTGCTCCCACCCTGAGGATGCTACATATCGAATACTACAACTTAAATCCGAGAGGCAGTTTGGCTGGAGGAGATCCTGCATGTTGGAGTGTGTATTCTCATATTTCAACCACTGCCCAGTTTTCAGCTAACGCTAGGGGGCAGTGTTGGCAAGCCAGAAGCTTTGCAGTTCTCCTAATCAGAAGCACACAGTTGGAACTGGGATTGATTGAGGACCTTTGGCAGTAGTGTGTAGTTTTTCATAGAAGCAAAGTGTACCAAAGAAAACAGCTGGAGGTTTTTTTATTTATTTTATTTTTAAAAGGTGTATTTAATACACCACAATGCTGAATGTGTGCTACACCTTTCTGATTTCTAATGTTATGTTCCCTAAACTGCTCTGACTCAAGTTAGACTGGTTAACTTTGACTTAAATATTTGGGTTCACAGTTTTCTCACTTGCTTCTCTCTTACTTTACCAATTACTTAAAAAGCATTCAAAAATGCCCTAAAGCAAAAGCACAGTACGTCTGTTAACATTATTGCAAGCAGCAATCTGATTTGGCTAGCAATGTTACGGATAGTTTGTTTTACAAACCACCATTTGCCTTCATAAATGCTCACATTTATATCATTTTTATATTCTCCAGCAATTTCACCAAAAACTATGTATAAAGAAAATTTAGCCAGTAAATTTGTTGAATCAGCCCGTATGAATGTTGCATACCTCCCAACAAGCATAGCATCTTGTGTGAGCGAAACAGAACGGGCGATTAAGTCTATGGGCAAACCTTAGGTCAGTTAAACCACTCATCACTATTGATTGGGTAATATTTGGAATATTAAGTTTTTCTGTATATTAGACTAAATTTGACAACTGGAGATTTGGCTATGTGGGAGGTAAGTCCAGGCCTCGTCCTCATAGCTACACTATGTTTACCAAATGTTTGTGGACACCTGACCTTCACGCCCATATGTGGTTCTTCCCCAAACTGTTGCCACAAAGTCGGATCCACACAATTGTATAGGATGTGTCTGTATGGCATAACAATATTGTTTCTCTTCACTGGAACTAAGAGGCCCAAACCTGTTCCAGCATGACTTGTTCCATGCCCCTGTACCAAAAAGAGCTCCATGAAGACATGGTGTGTGAAGGTTGGAGTGGAAGAACTCAAGTGTCCTGCACAGAGCCCTGACCTCAACCCCACTGAACACCTTTGGGATGAACTGGAACACCGACTGAACCCCAGACCTCCTCACACAACATCAGTGCCTGACCTCACTAATGCTCTTGTAGCTGAATGAACACAAATCCCCACAGCCACGCTCCAACATCTAGTGGAAAGCTTCCCAGAAGAGTGGAGCTTATTATAACAGCAAAGGGGGAATAAATCTGGAATGGGATGTTCAGCAAGCACATATGAGTGTGAAAAAATCTTAAGAAGCAGCTATATGACATTTAAAAAAAAAAACAGAATGTACAGAAACTGATGTTTATTAATCCATTTGTCTGCTTATTGTGTGGATGGACCACTTCAGGTGTGAACATCTAAAATGGTGTGTGTGTGTGTGTGTGTGTGTGTGTGTGTGTGTGTGAGTGAGTGATCAGTGCATACACACAGCCCACCTCCGTCTGTGTTGACGTTCTCTGTGTAACCAGAGTGGCTGAATGGTTGACTGGATATCTGACAAATATGTTATCTCATCCCTGCTCAGTAAATTTACCCAATATTTACTTCAATTAGGGTTTCCTGAGATAGGAGCCACACGTATACATGCGTGTGTGTGTGTGTGTGTGTGAGAGAGAGAGTTGATTTATTAATGTTCTCACAGACAGTTTCACTTCTATTTGATTTCATACACAACACACCACCCTCACTCCCATTAAATGGCTATATTGTATCAGGCTAATCAGATAGTGCTAAACTTATGTATAATCTGCCCGACCTCATGAGATATCAACAAATCCGTTCCTCTCATCTGACACAAATCGACTGCATTGGTTCCTGTGTTGTTACTCTTTGCTGGACACACAGGCCTGAGTGCGAGTGTGTGAGTGTGAGTACGGAGATGATAAGGCGAAAGGGTCAGCGCATTCTGTGAGAATGTACGGGAACAGGCTGATAACCTCAGTGAATGCTGTGCATATCCGTTGTCCACAGAGGGCAGATGATAATGTGTCCTGTGCTATCATGCTGGTGTTGGTACAGCCACATATTTAACCAGCTGAATGCAGGTGACCGGGTCTCGCTGAGCCAAAAGCCAAAGCAATCCATCAGCAAGTGACACCTCGGCCTGTTATTGATAAGTCAAACTGTGAAATGGCAGCTTGTTAGTACTAAACACCTGGGAATGCGTCCCAGATTTGCCTAAATTCATCCTCGATTCAGGGATAAAACCACAACACATCCTAAACAGTTGAGATTTTAAGGAATATTTCAGCGTTTTTCAGCATAAGTTCAATACACCACTCCTGGAGTGCATGTGTGATCATCACAGACAAGAAGTACAACACCTTTCCTTCCACTGAGCAAAAAACCCCAAATAATCTGTTAATGACAAACTCACTTATAATGGAAGTCTAAGGGCAGCTGTTGAATTTTGTCAATAAATGTTATCAACAAAAATTATATAATGCAAATTCAAAGCTACATCTGTTACACTTTAGCAATAAAACTCTTAGGATGAAAGAAAATCTTAACAAAATAACTTCCGAGCAATACAGTGAAAAGAAGTTCTGGTTAAAAGGTAAACTATAAATGGTATAAATGGTACGGCAAGCTGTTGATTAATGAATTACCATTTATAATTGTAGGCAAATTGCTGTGGTATAAGGAAAAAACATTTCGGGACATGCTGTTATTGGAAAATAATCAACTTTGCAGAAGATGAGTTACTGCTACCACCCAAAATTTGATTGTTTTCCTGTAACAGCACACCCCTTTAACACCTTATTCCTTAACTATTTTATGCAGAACATGCACCACATGTTCTAATCATCTTACGACATCCTGTGCATTCTGTGAAAAAAATTATGAGGGAGCCATGGGCGCTTCATGCGAGTCCAAAAGACATTCTGGACTTTTGGTGTCGTTCCTGGCAGGCTGAGTGGAAGCTCCATGAATTTTCATATGGTTTCATGTATAACCAATGATTTCCCATGAACACACCACAGCACCAGTGGGAGATCATGAGTTCCCACTGTGACCCCTGACCTTCTACTGATAACCCATGGATTCTATTGGGAATCTCATCATTTAGCTCTGTTTAGTTTGTATGTGAACTGCCACCTCAACTTGTACTGCTTGTACTACCCATAATAATAACCATAATAAGTGTTAGTGTTGAGTAGGTTAAGGTGGTGTGGCGGTAGAAACAATATATTTCCTGTTTCTATCTTTTTCAGCTTAAATAAATTGTAATTCATTCTCATATATTCTAATATATTATCGTTACTATAGTAACCGCCCATCCACAGGCACTTGTATGACGACAATATACTATATAATGTATTGTATAATCTAACACTAATAATCAACGGATTTAAAAACATGCTGTTATTTTAAGAAGAATGTATAATCATTGTTATAGTGAAGTTTTCTGTAAGGAGACGTTTATGTCACATTTATGGAAGGAGGCTCCAGTGCTAACAGTCAGTGAGTTTTCCACCATGTGAAAGTCTTCAGGACTTTGCACTTTCTGGTTTCTCTGTAACATTACAAGCTGTTTTTTTTTTTTTTTGTCTTATTAATTTCAAGGGAAAATAAAGGAACGCTGGTGAGGAAACAAGTTGTTGTGTTAGTAGTGATAACAGGAACTAAATTGTCACACAGACGTTCCACAACGTTAAATGCAAATATAACTGGTTAAAAAGTATGAAGTGTAGTTTGTTAATAAAGTAAATAGTAATTGCTGGCAAATCGCTGTGGTATAAGAGCAGTAAAACACTTTATGCGCAGCGTTTATAGGAAAATAATCCACTTCGGGGTGATAACAGTGACGCTGCATCGCACCACTTCACCCTTGATTATTTTCCTGTAACAGCACGCCCCCAGGTGTTTTATTTCTTATATATTATTGCAGTCCAACTATGAACTGCAACAAGCAGATTGTACAGATTGTGTAACATGGGATTTAGCGTGTGGCACGTGACTCAGTTCTCCCAGCAGTGCCAGAGGAGCCGAGAGGCGCTGACTCATAAGCAGTTACTGATTGAATAAAGCAAGAGTAAATAGACTCAAGGGAAGAGGAGAGGCAGAGGGGGGGAGACGTGGGGTTGTGCTGGGGAGTGGATGAAAGCAGTCATGGAGTACGAGCTCCTTAATCATGCCTGCTTGACACTCACAGATTGAGGCCGTCAAGCAGCGAGGCAGCCATATCGACCTTGCGTTACATATTAACCACGGCAACAAGCAAACACGCAAGATTAGGTGATAGGAAGACGAGACATCATGCTGTCTTGTCTTCATCATTCGTATTTCGTACACGGTCCCTCTCTACCCTCTGTCTCTACAATTCTATCCCCTGGTGTGATGATATAATGTACAACAAGCCACAGGCTGATGTGAAGGTTTGACCGAGAGCCTAGCTGTTTTGAAACAAACACTATGAATTAAACTCCAGCACTGGCCGGGAGCCAGTGTTTGTCTTTTTTTTTCTTTTTGCTTGTTGCTGGTTATCAGTGCAGAGCCATGGTCATTCAGATACAGAGACAGTTTTATTGATCCTGTCCACAGAAGGTTGGGACACTGCAGGACCGGATGGGCAGGAGGACAAGGAAGGACGGGGATTAGATAGCAGGAAGGTTGACTACAATGTTATTGTATGGTTTGCAAGTTGAATACACATGACTGTAGCTAGAACACATGGAAATGGAAGGCGTTTGGGTTTCACCAGTGGGTGGACATTTTACCAGATCTGGAGAAGCTAATTTGAAAACGTCAAGCTACAAGCTAAAATAGCTAAGCTACAGCCAAACTACGATTTTGATAAAGCAACTAGCTACACTACAAGTTACAAAGAAAAAGTAACTAACTACACTGAACTGAGGAAAATCGATTGTGGCATTTTGATTTTATTGTGCCGCTAATTTATTGCACAAAAAAAAAATTCAATAAAATTCAAAATAAAATTCGAACATAAATTCACTTTATGTTCATTTCTGGAAATATCAAGCTAGCTAATTTTGTCATGCTACACTGCCACTTGGTGAAAATCATAGCTCAGCTACTGCCACACTACTAAAAAATTGTATACTTAAACTTTTAGAATCACTACCTTTAGCTAGCTGCTTCCCAACATCGCATTTTAAAACATAATTACGTCAACTCTTCATAACATATGAAAACAAAACCCAGAGTTCTGTTTAAATAACACCTCAGTGTTGATTATAAGAAAATCAGAAAAAAACTGTCCTTAAAACACAACACCAAAATATATGCGTTTCCCTATAGAAACAAATGCACACAGTACAAAGCTGACAACTACTAAACTTAAAGCTTGATTCTTCCTGAAGTTTCTGTTATAACTCTTCCTGATTTTATACTCAACCTTCTTCAAATCAAATCTGCAGACTGAACGGCTCATGCTAAAACTATTGTTCCAGTGATTTTGCTTAAATGATTACTGAATTTCTCCCAGAATCCATGTGGGTTTCCTCAGGGTTCTCTGGTTTCCTCCCACCCTCCAAAGTCATGCCAGTATGTGGACTGGCTCCATTTGCCCCTGGGTGTAAATGAGTGTGTGAATGTGTGTGTGTGTGAGGTACCTTATTTTCTTGTTTTCCATTCCAATCCCATTAGGGGATGCAAACTTTTATACTTAACTGTATATATAACTGTATATAATTAACTTATATACTTAACTGTATATCGGCTCATCAAGTGGAAGATGTTGCCAAAACATCATCTGCTCCAACTGACTTTTGTGTATTTCCAAACTGGGGAATCTTTACTTTTGCGATGTATAACAGAGCTATTTAAGTTTATAATATCCACACTATCAAGTTATCTAGTAAATAAAAGCATAAATCTGATATTTAGGTTGATGATCTGTGTTGATTATCTATGTTTATATATTAAGGCATGGGTGAACAGGGTGTATTTGCTATTTCATGATTTCAGTATCAGTTTATCTGCATTATTTACACACTTTATTATCATTACTATCATTATAACCATCAGCTGTGGAGTTGACTCGGGTTGAGGGACATCGAAAGATATGATGAGTCACCACTGAGATATAATGCTGATAAACAGGGCTGCTTTGGGACTTCATAATGGAAAAAATGGCACACGGCTGCTGTAAATCAGACATATCAGTTAGCTTTACCAGTCATCAATAAACTATGATTGTGCATCGTAAATTCTGTGTATATATGTGTGTGGGTGTTGTGTATTAGTAGTCAATCATGAATGACAGTCCTTCAGACACAGACAGACGCATTCCAGGAGCCAGTTTTGACAGTTTAATACCCTTCATCAATCTTTGTCGGACTATCCCAAAGACCTTCATCCCCAATCGCATGGTTTTACAGGCCAGCAGATATAAAGAGGGTAGTTTAAACACACACACAAATAAAATACTGTGCTAAATCAGACAGTTTCACTCAATAATTATAATGGAGTGAAAACATGTTATATTTATGTCCACATTATACATTTTCACATTACTGTATACATTCCATTTTCCAGTGATAAGTTAATTTTACTTGTTTTCTCATTATCCTATGTTATTTATGTCATTATCAAGAGATAGCAAATGTTATCTCTTGTTACTGAGAAGACTGAGCAATTTAATTTTCTTAAGATTTTGAGATAATACAACTTTTGTTTCCCTGTTATAATATTAGTCGTTTTGCCAAGATAAAGAATTTAGGGGCATGTTGAGATTTATCATGGCATATTGCTCAAACAAAGTTTATGATGAAAGTACTATGTTGCCTCTTTTTGATTTTTTCATCACTGATTTGCCTCTTTGTGCCACATTCACCATCACCCCAACATGTCTCTCTGCAATCCCAACCAGGGTATATTCCCACCTCACGCCCAATGTTCCTGGGACAGACCCCGGATCCACCACAACCCTGATCAGGAGAAAGCGCTTACTGGAAATGGATGAATGAGTCTCTGGTAGACATTTGCAGTGATAATGAAATCATTAAACTGAAGATTGTGAGAAATCAAACAGTTAATCCAAAATACTGCAGTAAGCTAAATATGTAAATGCATGGGCTTTTAGGGGATTTCTTTGCTTAGGAAAGTCTACAGTTTACTCTCTCATGACAATGAAATCATGAGTAAACAAAGAACATGTTATACATGCATATCATATTTTACATAAAACATGTGAAACTCTCTCTCTCTCTCTCTCTCTCTCTCTCTATATATATATATATATATATATATATATATATATATATATACACACACACATATATAAAACACAGTGAATATTTTATAATAATAATAATAATAATCATTTGATTATGGGTAAATTTCACATACATAAATGTAGATTTGTTAAAGTTGCTCCAAGTTTTGTGGCATTTAAAAATTGGACTTGGAAATTTTGACTTGGAAAATTTTCTTTCAATCCTTAAACAACTGAAAAAGAGGAGTGCCTTAAGACTCTGAATGACTTGAATATACCTTAATTAACCCCCATTAAGCTCAATTTATTTTTATTACAGTTTTCTTTTTATATATTTATATATATTTAGGAATTTATTATTTGTATTGTTTTTTTCTCTCTCCTTGTTAAAGTATGCTGCTTGGATTTATTGTCGGTGTGCTAAACAGTGACAGTGACAACACCTTCTTGTTTAAAAAAAAAAAAAAAGGAAAAAAAGCCATCTGACCCTTTTATACCTCTCGCGAGGAAGTAATGTCACGTGATACGCACGGGTCTGCTTATGCTAATTAGGAATGAGCCATAATTTGTTGCGGTTATCTAGTAAGATTCGTCTACATGCTTTCTGTCTCTCACTCTCTTTTTTTTTTCTTTCCTGTACTGAATTGACTTAGAACGAGCGGTTATTGTACTACATTTTCATGTCTACATGTTCAGATATCAGACAGTGTCTGTGCTAAATGCAGTTGTGTCCTCACTGTGCGATAATGGTACAGTCCATGGTTAATAAAAAAGAAGCGAAAGTGAGGCTCGTGGTCGTTCGGCAAAAAGGCGAATCTACGTGCCTTCGACGGAAAGAAAAAAAAAGAAGAAGAAGAAGAAGAAGAAGAAGAAGAAAAAAAACAACAACAACAACGTGAATTCATTGTGAATAAAATGGGAGAACGTTTCAAAGATCCGACTAAGAGCTTCTTGTGCTCCTTCGCCAACTGTAAGGCTTCATTTTCCAAGTCATGGAAGCTGGAAGCTCATTACTGCAAACACACTGGGCTGGTAAGAGACAAACCAGGAAGTAAAGAGCATCTCTGTGACCCTTTCAGTTCAAATCACTTTTCTCTGATACCTTTATCTCCTCCATTAGAGACCTTTCGCATGTGATAACTGTGATAAAAGTTTTTGCACCCGCTACCAGCTCACCAGGCACAATCTGAGCCACAGTGGGAAGAAGCCATACCAGTGAGTCCTCCTGTACACATCCTCTTCCTCTATCATTCCCTTCTGATGCTCTTAATTAACTCTGTGTTCATTCATATAATCTGCAGGTGTATAGTGGATGGATGTTCAGAGGGCTTTACCAGCACTGCAGGGTTAAAGAACCATGTTGAACGTGTGCACCAGCACAAGGAGAAGCACTATGTGGTGAGTATGAAGAGCAACACACACCATTGGTCATGCATGCAGCCACAAAATCATCTGAGAACCAGTGTTGGATTATAGTCTCTTGATTTAGTCATGGGATGCTTCTCCTTTCTTAAATTGCCCTTCCTCGTTTCCTTGGAGTGAGAAGGGAAAGCAAGGAAAGAAAACAAGGATTTGTAGGAATCAAGAATGCCACTAAAGCTTCACTTTAATGCGACTTAAGTGAGTTCACTTATTGATGTGTGTTGTGTAGTTGTATTAAGCCACAGGTTCCCAGCCCTGGTCCTGGAGAACACTCTATGCTGCAAATTTTAGTCACCTGCTTGAACTAATCAGCTAATTAACAGCCCCAGTGGGTATGTTTGAGCAAGAAAAACACTAAAATGTGGACTTGTTGGTTAATTTTAGTCCCTTTTACTCTGATATAACTTGCATATAGTGTTTTTTTTTTTTTTTTTTATAAATATATAGTTTTTCTCAAACAGTTTAACACACCATTCCTGCTGCACACATTGAAATCAAGCTTTCCTTTTTAATACTAAAGGTTTTCATTGAATTCCTCTTTCAAAATTTGAAACATTTTAACACATTAGGAGTTAGTCCTTTTTCCCCTCCTTAAATGCAGCACAGATTAACACTTTGTGAACATGCGGAAAGTTTAATTTGTTCATAATGCCCTTATGCCACATCAGCTGGTTGCAAATCAAAATAACTTGTCATGGAGTGGAATTTCTTTCGTTTCCAAAATCCTTTGGTGTTTGTTAGTAACTCTGTCAACACCATGTGAAATGCTTTCCTTAGATTATAATCTGTTTTTGCTATTTTTCATTTGTTTTCAGTGTGACTATGAGGGTTGTCTGAAAGAATTTCATAAGAATAACCAGCTGAAGTCTCACAAATGTGAGCACATGAACCAGTTACCATTCGAGTAAGTAAAGACTGTCTATGCCTTCATTATCTCGTTATCTCAACTGTATCTGATTTGCTCAACTGAACTCTTACAGATGTCAGTATGAGGGCTGTGGGAAGAAGTACACTACCTCTAAAAAGCTGCAAAAACATGAGAAAGTGCATGATGGTAATAGATTTAAAAAAAAAAAAAAAAAAACATTTACAAAGGCCCTTGTCTGTAGAGTCACTTCACTTTATTCTGATGTTGAACTCGTAGGTTATCCGTGTGCTGAAGAGGGCTGTGCCTTCCAGGGAAGGACGTGGACGGAGTATCAGGCACACAGGAAAGCAGCGCACAGAGGTAACCTGCTCCATCTGAGGATTTGTGTCCTGATCTTGTGCTTCGAGTTGTAATCTCTGCTTCTCTGTGCAGAGGCTCTGCAGTGCGACAGCTGTACAAAGGTTTTCCATAAAGCCTGGTTTCTAAAGAAGCACAGACTCTTTGTCCACTTGGGTGTACGGCGTGTGTTTAAGTGCACTAAGGAGGGCTGTCCAAAAACCTACACCACGCGTTTCAACCTCCAGAATCACATTCTTTCCTTCCATGAGGGCAAACGCTCCTTCATCTGCCCTCATGACGGCTGTGGGAAAGCTTTCGCCATGGAGGTGAGAAACCGCTCAAAAGCGACTGAGGGCAGATGACTAATCATTTATGCTTTGATTAAAAAGGGTATTTCCTTTGCATTTGCAGGAAAGTCTGAAGCGACATGCTGTAGTCCATGACCCTCAGAAGAAAAAGATGCAGGTAAACCTCTGACACCTCAGTGATTTAAGGAATACTTCTATTTTTTTTTTTCTCCTAATCTATCTACTGCATCTCTGGTGATTTTACCATGTACAAGAATCTGGCCATGCTTCCCTTCACTTATAAGGGAAGTCTAAGGGCACTTGTTAAGTAAAGAATAAAGCATAAGTGTGCTGTTGTAGGAAAAATAATCCACAACGATCCAATGTGCTGTTGTAGGATAACGGAGTACTATGAAGGGCAAATTGTAAGGAGTAAGATGTGCAAGTATTCAATTAATCTAAAGTACAAACCTTCCAAAATAGTACTTGAGTAAAGAAGTATTTGGTAAATTTTCACATTGAGTTAATAATAAATATAAATGCAAAATGTACTTGATAAACTTTTCCTTCTGTTCTCAGAAGACCAAACGAGGATGGAAGAAGCTTAAACCAAAGACGAACGTGTCGAATGCCTCTGAACTGTCTGCACAGCTGCAAAATCTCTCTCTAAACAAGTCCACGTCCCAGAACAACCCATGAACGTCATGCGGTCACTGAGGAATTTCTAGTCGACTTTAAATTCACTATCCAGCATAATTTCATTTAAAAGCACTACTAAATAAACTCTCACTTGTCTGCACCTCTGGTTTTGTGTTGAATTAAATTACATTAATTACGATCTGACCTGTCCTATTTGTTGCATGGCCACTTATTGGCTATGCATCTGATCTAGGAACAAAAGTGGTTCATTTATAAAAAAAAAAAAAAAATCTGATCTGACCTTTTAAGGCATAAGGAAAATTAGATTAGTGTCACTTCATTCTAGTAATGTGAATGAGTTTTTTTTCTCAACACCAATCTGCTAAGAGGGACTCCTTCAAAGGAGCGTTCATAAGCTAAGAGGAAAGGTGGGCTGACTATCGTTATAAATGAAGAGTTTCGTAAATGAATATTGACTGTGATTGGCTGATGTGATGAACTCGTAAAGGAAATTTCAGTGCACTAGAGATTATGATGTTACATAAAATGAAAGGTTTTGCTCATTTTATAAATGAAAGCAATCATGCAATATACTTTAGTCAGCTTGTCAGTGTAGTCTGACAGGATTTTTAGTTTAATGTACATTTAGATTATCGATGTAGCAGACTATAGAGTAGTATATCCATGGTTCTGCATTTTAAGGAAACCAATTTTGGCTTGTCAGAATTTAGATATTCATTTTGTGCTGTAGGAATTACATTTTCATTTATTTTGATATGACGGATGGCATAGCCCTCTAAATCACCCAGTCTCCTCAGAGTTGATGGTCAGTAATTGATTTTTAGTTTAGTTTAGACATTTTTTTTTTTTAGTCATTTCTTTATTCACACTTCTTGGGAATGTGTCTAGAGAACTGTGTTATTTATTTTGGGAAATAAAATCCTAAATAAAATTACCTAACAAATTTCAGGTATAAATTATGCCTGGAGGCAGGACCAGTTGAGAACCACTCATCTAAGGATGGAAGAATTTATATTAGATTGTAGAGCTGTTATATTTTGTAAATTGTGTGTGTGTGTGTGTGTTCTTTAGGTTTAAAACTGGTCCTGGTCATACCTTTGGCTTGCCCCCACACCTGCTAAATTTATTCTAAAGAATAAAGCATGTAGCATAAAACATGGCATGTAAAGTTTGTTTTTGGAGTTTTTGCCTGGGTTTAATTCTTTAAATTAAATGTGGGATTGTGCTTAGTAAACTATGTTTTTTTTTTTTTTTCGTTTGTCGATTTGTTGCTGTTTTGTGTAGCAAAGCCCAGGGCTGATAATCTCAGTAAAAACCAGGTCAGATGTGCACTCGGTCAAACGTGACTCATGTAGGCTTACATAAATCAACCCAACTCTTTAAGCCGTGGCCACACGCCTACACTGCAAACACTGAGCTTTATCACGCACGTGTCTGTGGGAAAGATTTATTTATTAAACACCTGTACACATACACATATTCAAACATCCTCACTCGTATTCTCACACACACACAGATAGAGATAACATCTATATATAAAACCCCTGGCAGGGTGGAGTCATGAGAAGGCCTTAAGGCTGCGTTCCAGAGGGGCGGGGCCTCCCTCGTGGGCATGGCAGGGTTCTCTAAGGCCAGGTTTTATTCAGCATCGAGTGAAGCGTTCAAGTTTTTGAGACTCACACTGACACTATGGCATCCGTGGCAGAGCAGAAGGGACACAGGAATGATAAAACGCTTGGATGCGAGGACGGAGAGACTACGCCAGGCTACCAGGCCAGGAGATGACGGTGAGCGCCACCCGACTGCGCTGCTCCTTCAGCATGGGCACGAGGGCCGAGTGACTCATACCTGCTGTGGGAAGTCCGTTCACTGCCACGATCATGTCACCACACCTGAGGACAGAGACAGGGATAAGATCCACTGTTTTACTATGATCAGAGCATCAGAGAAAATCATGCACCCAAAAATGGGATATTTTAATGTTTAACTTAATATAATTTTTTTCAAAATAAATGCAGGTGCAAGCAAGTGGTCAGACACAAACAAAGCACTGTAGGATGCATTTGCAAATGTTCATTCATTCGTCCTTAGCAGCGGACTGGTCTGTTTTCCAGCGTTTCCACAAGCATATTCAATAAAATAAAAAAGAAGGAAAAAAAAGTCCTTCAGATTTAGGCCACACCTGCTTCAGGTTTAAATTGGAATACAGATATTATTACAGATCTATATATCTATAATTACAGAATATTTGGAGCACTAAACAGTTACAGATACAATTACAAATTTAGATTTTTCTCAGTACTTTTGCAAAAAAAAATATATATATAAATAAATAATTGAGCTGGGTGATATAGGAGCTCAGCTTGTGATCTCATGAAACAGTTTCCTGAAACCTACTAGTGCAAATTAAAACACACAGATCCTGCATGCTAATCTAGCTAGCTAGCTAATTTAGCTCATGTTTGTGAGGCACAGAATGTTGTTAATAATTGTGTTATATTTTTACAGATTTGTCAAGTGTTAAATAAATCACAGGGAATATGACGATGCAGACTATTGTGCTGAAATTTCACTTCTTTAAAAAAAAAAAACTTGTTGGCTAGTGATTTCATTTTTAATCAGGTGTAGAGATGCTTCTAGGCCACTTTATTAGTTATATAGGCATTAAACAAAGAAAAGCAATTGCATTAAAGAAAGTAGGATTACTTGGTAATATTTAATAGTGTTGAGAACGTAGTATGTTGAATGCTGGACTCACTTCAGCCGGCCGTCGTAATAGGCAGGAGTTCCTAACACAATGGTCTTGATGAAGAACGCCTGGTTGATGTGGTTGTCCTCGTAACCTCCGACAATGCTGAAGCCCCAGCTGCCAGGGTGACTCCGGCGCAGGACAATCTCATGGCTACTGTTCAGGTAGCTGAAAATAACAAAGAGTAAATAATGCACATCATGCTGAGTGTAAAATACATGAATTTCATCTCAATGACAACTTTTAGGCAACAAACACTCCATATGGGTGACGCTGCCTCACAGTACCTGCGGTTTGATCCTGCTCTCAGGTTACTATCTACATGTTCTTCTATGGGTTTCCTCCATTTTCCAGTTTCATCTCATGCAGGGAGGTGGATTGGCTATGCTAAGGTATGAATGTGTGTGTGCATGGTGCAGGGGAGAAGGGGAAAGGTTGTCAATGTTTTCACTGCATCACAAACAGCAGGCTTTTTCTTGATTCTGACAAAGTAAAGCAATAGTTTATTTTTGGGATACAACGTGATTTTGGGATCTGGTGTTCTTTGACAGGGCAGGAATCCTGCCAGGTGAAGATATATGAGCCAATGACAAGATAAGATTTTGGGATTTTGAAAGTCATTTCATGTCCCCTGGGCAATTTCAGGAAACATTTCAGAAGGAAGGAATCAGGCAGAAAGAAGATAAAAAGCAGAGATGAAAGTCAGGTCCACAGATGGTCAAAGAAGAAGGGACAGCTGCGGACTGTGAGGAGGACGGGAGTGAAGGAAGATTGGATGGAGGTGATTTGGCACAACAACAGGAGAAAGGAAGGAGAAGGACAGGTGCAGAGGAGAGGGGGATTGCGGAAGGGAGGCACAGTGAATGAGAGACGGAGGAGACTGAAAGCCCTCTGTGTCCCAGCCTCATAGGGAGAGATTGTGATTTTACAACATGGCACTTTCAGCTGATGAACCAACCGCACACACACTGACACGTAATCCTTTGGCCTACATCTCAAACATGGCACTTGCATTTGTCGAGTCCTCGTAACCAAAACAGCTCCACTTCCTCGTCTCGTCTCATCTCTGTACTGTCCTTCGTGTCTGATGACACTCTTTTAAGGACACAAGGAATAAGGAGGTGAACTTAACACCCGGCACACTCATGGCTCTCTGCCACGTCACTCTCCCTGGTGTCATTTTATTTGGATCGCTGCTCACCGAGGCCAGGTAGCTATTTTTAAAGCATCCCAGTAGAACAATTGTTACTGGCCCGAAAATAGAAACATTTTGAAAAAGCACATCCTGTTAAAGAGCAGTCATAGATCTGTGTCTTCAGTGCTTTGGGGACCAGATAAGCTAAAATCAGCACTGTTCATCTTCCTCATTCCTTTAACAGCTCCCGTGAGATTTCACATCACATTCCTTCATTAAGCCAACAGGAACTGAAGCCTCACCTGGGCAGGCCGAGCCACATGACCCAGGACGGTGACCAGCTGGCGTCGTAGTCGCTCTCGTGGTGAGGCAGAAGGCCCTCGTCCTGTCCCGGCTCGTCCACCATGCTCACCTCCAGCGCCCTCAGCTGCACAGAACACGAGGCGGCGCTGGATTTCAGCGTGCCCACCGCGTCGCTGTGGCTCAGGGATGTCAAGTCCTGACCGTTGATGCTCAGCAGCACGTCTCCTGAGCACACAGAGAAGTGAAGGTTAATGAGCCGAGTTTAAAGACACGCACAGCAGAGAGAGGCCTTCCCATGGAATACATTATCATCATGACCTCGGTACTTAATCATAGTGTTATGTGTTGTTTTATTATTATCTACAACTACATTTTAAGTACTTCTGCTTTACTTACAGTCAGTTACAAAATTATTGGCACCCCTCAAAATTAGGGAGAAAAAATGACTGTACAAAATAAATTTCACCCACAAATTGTAGAAACTACTTATTTAAATAATTCTCATGAGAGCCTTTTCTAAAGTAATAGTTTTCCTCAAATATATAATAATTCTAGATTTGACAATATTTATTTTAATATGGGTATTATATTTAGTTAGGGATTATTTTGTTTATTTGTTCTTACATTTTGTGTTGTTTCAAGCATTTTGATCATCATTTTAAATGTATAAATTATGCTATATAATGTATTTTTATTATTTTATGTGTAGTTCGTACTGTTTTGAGATCTATTAAAAATGAAATCATTCAATGAAATTCGCAATATTTCCATGGACTGCTATGGACTGCTATGGACTGCTGCTTTAATGACATTCATGCAATCTTAGAAGTTTAGTTGTTATCTACAGTTTTGTAAAACTGGAAAAAGACAGAAAGAGCAGACAGCCAGAGAAGACGGTGATGTAACTGACCCCGTTTGATTCGCCCGTCCCGTGACAGGCAGCCATGCGGTTGGACGCTCGTGACGAAGATGGGCAGCTCGCCACTCTTACTGCCCCGCCCCCCAGCCACGGTCATCCCCAGTGACTCGTGCGGCTCCTTCTTCACAGTGATGTGTTTTTCCTTGCAGGTGACACACTGAGAGAGGTCCTAACACAAAAATACAAAAACATGTAAAGAGAATATCTTTCTCAGAAAGGAAGATAGAATTACAAAAATACTAAACATGGCCTAAGAACATGTCACTTTTACCAGCGCAAGTTTATATAATATGTAGAAATATCCATGGTTATGCTATTAGCTCTTCCCTTCTGCTCTTTTACAGAAAACGCAAAGGAGCCACTCTGTGTTTGACCTCAGACTGACTCCAACTAAAGAATAAAACACTTCTCATCCCAAAGTGGTGTGATGAAGCAGAGTTACAGTTAACACCACAGAGTTGATTATTTTCTTATAACAGCATGTCTAAAAATGTTTTTTTTCCTCTTAAACCAGAAAACACATTCATAGAGGACAACACAGAATGCCTATTCATCAAATTGAGCCTGTCCATCTGTCCATTATTTTTATGCTGAGCTATCAAAGCATCGCTCACGCTCTGAGATTTTAACATTATAGCATTCTAAGGCTGCCGATTTCAACTCAAAAGAATTGTTTTATGACGTAGGATTTTGGTCTCCAACAGCAAAATCGTACAGTAAAAATCGTACAGCGTAAATCCGGATTAAGATGTTATTCCTGTCATCTCTGGAGTCCCAGTACTGCTTCTTCCACACCATCAATCACATCATTGATCCATCGAATAGAAGTCATTAATTACTACTGAGGACAAAGTGGAAGCAAAATAAGTGCTGCTGTAAGAGAGAGAGCTGTAATTGTCTAACACTGTCTAACACTGGAATATGCAATATCCACACACACACACACACAGAGACTCACCCTGTATGTGGAAGAGCGACTGAGCTGCAGGTTGGGAGTGGGATTTGGCACAGCCGTGTGGTGCGCCGGAGGCAGGAAGTGTTCATGGCACCAGCTATCGCGGACTGAACTCGAGCCCGTGTGTACAGCCATGGTCTGCTTGCCAGGCCTGCTGATCAGCAGATTCACTCTCTCTCCACTGGCCTGAAGTGTTACAGTAACCACAACGACATCATCAGTGTCTACTGCTATTTAATGCTTTAAACTTTAATGCCAGACCACTGACGTGCTGGCTTCTGCCAAGTGTAACCTCACTGACTTCCGCTGCTGTCCCTTTGTGCTCGGGAAGGCATTTAGTAATGCTTAAGCAAGATCCAGTAAGGACTGAGTTATTCAAAGATCTTTTTTTTTTTTCACTTCCCACCCACTAGCTAGGTCTGCCCTATCACATGATGGTGAAGGTACCACATGACAGGGGAAGTGCTTCCTCCGAGACAGTTTTTCCCCCAATAAAACATGGCAGATGAGCCAATCAACATATAAATGTGGAATGATGGACGTTTGAAAAGGTGTTTCAAAATCTCTCATAGTAACTGACACTCTATGGAAGCCCTGCCCCACTTCCCCCATCTCACGTTAGTATTTTACTATTTGGGATGTGGAGAATATTTTGAGTTCAACAATGTGAAATAGCAATCTATTAGTGCATAACAATTTACAAATACTTTTAATAGTAATGATAATTACAAACACAGACACATTCAAACAGTTTGAGCAGATTTGAGGTGAAATCTTCGGTGGGACTACTTTCTTTTCTAAAAATTAATATTCTAACCAGCCTATTCACATTTATCTCTCCTTCTCTCTCTACCTGTATAATCTGTGCGGCCTGCTCAGGTGTGCCGTGCCTCAGGTCGTGCTCGTTCACCGCCAGCACTCTGTCGTTGCTGTGCAGGCGTCCGTCCTTGGCGGCCAACCCCCCCTCCAGCAGTTCCAGCACGAACACGCCGGGCTCGTCTGTGCGCCGCACCAGCTTGATGCCCAGCTGTTCAGTAGAGTCCCGCTTGTTCAGGGTGATACGCAGGCTACCTGGGCTGCCTTCTGGCACTGCGGGGGCAGGAACAGCGGGGACTGGGGGTGGTCGGGCGCTGCAGCGGCGCTCTCTGAGCACGGTCAGCTGTAAGGTGGTACACGGACGAGCTAGTGTGGAACGGGCGAAGTTATGTGGGGTGTTACTGATGTCTACATTGTTCACCTGGAGGAAGAGGAGTGAAGGACAAAAGGAGAGATGTAATGCCTGAAAAGAAGCTTTGTAACAATATCGACTGAATAGAATTGACTATCAAATGCAAAAGGAATATTGATGAAATTTACATTCATGAGAATGCATAAACACACTCCGCTATTAGAACATGCAAATTCATCGATTGAGTGCTCGAAGAACTGCCGTTCTGTCAAGTACACTGGTCAGTCAGTAACTAAGACATTTTGCTGACAAATGTCTATTCCTGGAGGAATTAAAGGAGCAGTTTGTATGATTTAGAGCCTTCTGCTGCTTGTTAGGAGACTTGCAATTACAATGAAAACACTGAAAGGCTTCTTTTTTCCCTTTTCCTATGGTGAAACTATTATATGAATACTTCATGAGTTGCTTTTTAAGGAAAGGAGAGGAAGAGCTGAGCTGGACCAGCTGGGTGCAAAGCTCATTTCTGGGCCGGAAAATTTGTCAACAGGAGCACGAAACAACGAAACTTGCCAGATCCTTTAAACTGTAATATTCTGAATCGTAGTTTTTAAAATGCTGTAATTATACGGGTTTAGAAACATTTAAAACATTACTAACTGCACCTTTAAGCCTATTTGAGATGTTAAAATAGCTTTCGTTACCTGTAGTATTTGGTCACCAGCCAGCAGCCTCCCATCTCGAGCAATGACACCGTCACGATACACCTCCTGGATTACAATGTTTATAAGAGGCGTCTCATTGCCACCAACTATGCTTATACCCAACTCCACATAAGGGTTTGAGCGATGAATCTCAATGGTGGTGATCTCGCCTTCAGGCAAAGATGGCAGCTTTACACAACCTGGCAGGTGGAAACAGTACATCCATCACTGACTCTGGTGTATAGATAAGTGCATTCATTCATCTTCATTAACCACTTTATCCTGGTCAGGGTTGTGGTGGATCCGGAGCCTATCCCGGGAACACTGGGTTTGAGGTGAGAAATGGGATGCCAGTTCATCGCACAGCACCATGAACATACACACAATCACAAAAGTCGCACCTAGGGCTATTTTAGCATCACCAATCCAGAGGTATTTTTCAACAGAGATGCAGCATGGAAATAAAAAAGCAGTGAATATAGGCATACCTTCTTCTGCTGATAAGGGCAGAGACTCGACAAAGTCCCACCCTGATGACGCGGAGCTGCCGGTACGGAGAAGGTGGATGCAGGGGTTACTGAGGGGACGCTTTACACGTGGAGGGACGCGCTCCAAACCTTGGACACCTAAAGAAACAAGCCTCAGGTCAATCAATTCCTCATACAACATAGACCACCTTTGTGTTTTAAAGTCTCGGTATTGAGTCACTGTGTTCCCATGTGGACAATAAGGAAATGAATTAAACTTAATGACGAACAGACACATTTTCATGTTCTGTCCCATGCAATCATCTAACTCGGGGTTTCCAATTTTTTTTTGCCAATGTTCCCTTTACCTGCAAAATAAATATTATACACCCCTTTAGTACAGATTTATTTTCTGAACATAATCCAACTATTCAAATGTTAACCTCATTAATAAAACGTGTATATAAAAATAACCTTCTGGCTATTTATTGGCACCCCAGAGCTTTTTAGTCCTGAACTTTCCACCGAGAGAACACACTACCTGTTTTCTGAGGTTTGGACTAACCCTATTTAATCAAATAGTAACTAAGAACCACAGGAACTCAATAGTAAATGTAATAACTTTCATAATGATGGGATGTAATTTCCTATGGTCAGTAAGTTTTCTGACAGGAAAATTCAGGACAGAGGAGTTTCTCTGCAACAGAACAAGCTGTGTTTTTTTTTTTCTTTTTTCTTATTACCTTCGAGAGAGAGAGAGAATAGAGAGGCTCATAACTGAATGACATTCCCTACTATTAAATGTAACTAAAAATGGTTAAAAAGCATTACATTTTGTTTCAGCAACAAATTCAAAATTGTAATCATTGGCACCTTGACATGTTATAAGAGAAAGTAGTATGTACCTTGCTTGTATTGCTTTTATTGCCATTCCTATTCTGAATATGTAGTTTTGTTTTGTTGACTTGAGCGACTAAATTAACCCTCTGATGGTGCTAGACCCAAACCACTGGTGGAAAAGTGCAGATCAGACACCAACACATTGTTAAAAAAAAGGCTTTGATGTAACTCACTATCCTCCTCGGTACTCTCCTCAAAGGCAGGGTTGTCGACGCCTCGCTCCTCTGTCCACACAGGCACACTGCTGCTGCTGCTGCAGGCGTTGGAGCCAGCAGGGGGTGGCGATGTGCTCTCCCTCAGCTCGGTCTGTGGAGATTTGGAGGTGTCAGTCACCATGGTTTTGTCCTCACATCCCTTAACCTGGGTGCCCTCCAGGACCGCTCTCTGACCCTGTGTCCCAGGACACCTGCACACACACACACACACACACACACATACACACACAACTGTTATTCAGTATAGACCAAATGGTAATGGTGATCCCAAGAACCAATATTTACAATATATTTGATTAAAACTGAGGATGTACATTACATTTCATTCGCTAACTCTATACAGTCTTGTCATCATTTAATTAATTAACCTTTCAAGCTAAAAAGAACCTAAAAAATGTAAAACGTTAATAACCATAATGTTTTACCCAATGATAAGCACAAGCCGAGTTCATATCTCTCACAAAGGCTAGAACAAAGTCCAGATGCGGGGCAGAGTTTAAAGGTAACACAGCAGATACAACTGATGATTTATCATGCTTAACACCAGACCATATTGTTTTCCATATTAAATAATTAGTGACTTGGTGTAGCAGTTCCATTAGGCAGCAGGAAAATAGCAGAGCACCTGCATTTGTACCCAAAGCAAGAACCCTTTAAATGTTTAAAAAAGTCCTGCCTGCTTTTTCCTCTCTACCTAGTTTTGGACAGTCTGCATTTGAATACTGGAATATGATTGGTGCTTACATTTAATGATGCAATACCACGCATTCCAACACATCTCAAATTTTCCAATGATGAAAATCTGTGAAATATAATCTTTCCATTGGGTTCTGGGTCTGCCTCAAAGTCTCTGTCCATTGGGACATGCCTGATAGAGCTCCACAGATACAGAGCCAACAGAGGCATCCTGTTCCCGAACCACCTTAGCTGGCTCCTCTCGATTTGTAAGAGCAGTGGCTCTACTCCAAGGCTCTATTTCAGAGAGTAAGGTCAGCGAACAGTTCATTTCCCCCGCCTATACTTGCAACCTTATTCCTTCGGTCACTACCCACACTACCCTCTTCATCCGCAAACTGACCTCCTGCTTCACCACAACATACCAGTACTGCGACTGTATCACATCACTGACCAGATCCGTTTGTCAATCTCAGGACTGAGATGCTCCCGTCGGGTAAAGGGAGAGTCCTTAACTCTGGCAGAGGTGATTAAGTATTTTGGGATCTTATTCGCCTGAGAGAGAGAGATTTGAGATTTGAAATCATTTTCCAATTACTGGCTCAAAACCTTAACCACTGGCTCTCATTTTTTTTTTAAATACAACTATTCTACTCTAAAATGAGTCAGAATAATTAAAAATTGAAAATAATGAAATCAACTGTTAACATAAATGTAAGAAAAACTGTGTTATTAATGATCAGCTTTTCAATTCCGAGCTCCTTTTATGAAGTTCAAAAGAAGGTTTTGAAAAATTCCATGCTGGTTTTTTTCTCCGCACATTAATCAGGGCTCATTATGGACAATCCCCTGTGAGCTCTGGTGCCTGGTTATGAGCTGATCCGA
This sequence comes from Pangasianodon hypophthalmus, assembly GCF_027358585.1. Classification (NCBI taxonomy): domain Eukaryota; kingdom Metazoa; phylum Chordata; class Actinopteri; order Siluriformes; family Pangasiidae; genus Pangasianodon; species Pangasianodon hypophthalmus. The sequence continues at coordinate 17,712,688 of NC_069731.1, read as the reverse complement.
GTACCATGGCTTCAATAAGAGGGAATCCACCACACAACAAAAGTTATAATAAGCATATAATATAATTGAAAATCTAAGTATCTTGATATTTATCACAATTGTTCTGAAATAAATGGTTGTTAGAAACAAAGATAATTTGCCAGGAAATGGCCATTTTTTTTTTATTTTAGATTTTCCAGAAGTCTGCTTCTGAGAAGGCATTACTTAGAAGGAATTTTTTAAAACATTTTATAGTTACATTTTTAAACATCATATTGTATCCAAACCTACATTAACATACTACATATTTCCCCAAAATACCTAATCACAATAAATAGAATATACTGCTTTCATCTGCTATTAGAATTATTGCCGGTTTTTGAGCTAAAATTTATACATTAAACCTCCTTCTAATTTTAATTTCTAAACATTAGTAGCTTTTAAAACAAATTTAACAACTGAGTTTTTGACATGTTAATAACATATTATTTCATCATGCCAGAGAAAAGGTTTCACTAGTTAGTGGTGGGTAAACACAAAATATAGTTATTATACAATTGTCTTATGATAATTAAACTTTCATCCTGGAAAAGGAAAGAACGGATTCAGCAGCTGATTGAAGGATATGATTCTAAATACAATATCCATTTATTCATAATCAATTAGGCAGAGACACATTATTTACATTGTTATAATTAGTGTAAATGTTAGGAATATTTTAAAATCAAGCATGCAAATCACCAATGCCTTTTTTCTTTTGACTGACAGAAGCAGTGCAAACGCATGAAATCTGGACTCAGTAGTTTGTTCTCAAAGCATCTTCGCTGAATCCAGATTCTGTCTAAAATCTAAACTCCACGTTCTCAGCCGCAGAAGTTTGGCACAATCCACCGACAACTCTTGCCAGCCCTAATCCAAGCCAAACCTGAGCACATTCAAGGCACAGCACTCATTTCACACTGTATCGCAACTGTTAATCCTGAAAGCCAATCAGCTAATCTCACAATCTAAACTAAAAATGCATTGCCCGGACTAAAATCTACGTTTACCACTCACCATAGGCCTGGGTTGCCTTTGGCAGTCTTGCAAAAGAAGTAGCTGAAAAGATCTCTGGAGTTGAAGTTTCCCAGCATGGCCACAGAAGACGCGGGCACACAGTCGGCCAACACATTCCTCAAGGGCTCTGCTAATCTCCTGTCACATGACTAAGGGGCAAATAATCCCCGATGAGATGGCAGATCAGTCCCGGCTTGGCTTCAGTTCCAGAGAAAGCATTCGCATTGATACCTGCCTGCTACTTACGCAGATCAGTGAAGCGTCAGTGCAGGGATCATATTAAAGGGATACTCCAGTGTTTATTCAACGTATTCTCTATCCACTACGTCTGAAGTGTATGTGTGAAAAGAATTTAAACACATTTCCTCTTTACTCCAAACTCAATTAGAATGGATGTCTAAGGGCAGTTGTTGAATTCCTCCAAATAAAGTTCAAAATACACGATACAGCCAAACGTTTCTGGATCCCTGACCATCACATTCATATGTGTTCCTTCCCCAAACTGTTGCCACAAAGTTGGAAGCACACCTTCACATGGGATGTTTTTTTATGCTGTAGTTTTTTAATTTAAGTTCATTGGAACTAAGAGGCCCAAACCTGTTCCATCATGACAATGCCCCTGTGCACAAAGCAAGCTCCATGAAGACATGGTTTGCCATGTCGGAGTGGAAGAACACGAGTGTCCTGCATAGAACCCTGACCTCAACCCCACTGAACACCTTTGGATTTGTCAACCTAATGATTTCTCACCAACATCTCCATCAACGCCTTTTGACTTTAACAATATGCCAGTCGATGATGAAATGCTCTGTTATACGGTAGAGTTGTGCCATAAATGTTTGAGCCCAGGTCAAAAATCAGCAGCACTGATGGTGTCTGAGTGGAATCATCAGGAAGCATCTGACATGTCTGAATGGGAGGCTTATAGCTAAATAATTATCATACCTTGTATATGCTTTTGTGTAGATTAGACAAGACAGCATAGAGCAAGACCCATACGTACTACTAGTACTAAAGCCCTGCGAGTGAAGTGAGGGAGCTGTGTGTACATGCTACTCTGGGTGTGCTAGATCAAACACAGCATCTGAAGTGTTCACTCTTGTGTAGGCTCTTCAGTATGCACCAAATGACATCTGTAGCTCTTAGAAGAAAAAAAAAATCACAGCTCTTCTGAGAACTGCACAAATAGCTTCACAGTGGTCGCATAATTGTGAATTTTTAATATCCACATTTCTACTTTGTATATAATTTATATACATTGTGAAGTCGCTCTGAGTTATGGTGTTATAAGGTGTACCTATGTTCCAGGTACATCACACACAGGTGCATTCTGAGTGTATGCATATGTGTGTGTGTGTGAGCAACAATTTTTATTTGCTAGCTTTTCTTCTGAATGTTACAGCTTCTGTAACTTTTGAATGTGAGCCATCTGTCATTTTTTTAGGTGTTGGGACAATGAGATGATTTTATGAGACTTTTATCAAGAAAATGCAACATTTTCAGAGCCAGTGCAGTTTCAGTTGATGCTAAGCGCCATTATGTAATTTTAGTTGTTCTGAATCTTTTCTAAGTAATTTACCAACAGATCTGAGGAAAATGTTGATATTCCTGACAATTCTGTCCCATTTTTGTCCCATTGTGCCTTTACATTATGATATAAAACAGTGTAAAACATGCTAGCCATGTACTAGCTACCTAAAGGATTAGCCTACGTGATTAGCTGGTTTGGTGCCTAGCAACAGTCTTCTCACCACTTTAAGCACTTGAAAAAAGAGAGTGTAACATTTGTCACATTCATGCTCCATAACGTTTTTAGAAGCTGTTCAATTCTAGGATATATTTTCAGAACGTTGCAGGAAGGTTGCAGGAAGAACTTAACGTTCTTTGAACTTGTCAAATACATTACCAAACGATTTGATAATGATCTGTTGTCTGAGAAATACCTGTGAATTAGGTATTGTGCGCGCGTGTGTGTGTGTATACCTGTGTTTGAGATGTGCCTCCAGGTCACAGCGTGGCATGCTGAGGGAGCAGACTGGTGTGAGCGGGCACGTGATGGACAGTTTATCCAGCAGCTTGTGCACCAGGATGCTGGAGCGTCGGCAGCCCTGCAGCTGCAGCCTGGCACGATCCAGTGGGCAGAAGTCACGCTCCTGCAGGAAGCTGCGCAGGCAGCGGGCACAGAACGTGTGGCCACACGGCGTGTCCAAGGGCTGCACCAGAGGCTGCAGGCAGATGTGACACACCAGGTCATCATCCACCTCCAGCCTGTAGTTGTACAGGTGGTTCTCCCAGGAGCGGTGGATCTGCCCACACTCCGGACACAGGGCCTCCAGGAGAGCCTCGCTAACCATGCTGGCATCCACACCTTCGCCCAGGCTGCCCATCACGCCACTCGACACACTCAACTGACTGCTTATGGGATCGTCCGCTCCATGGGCCTTAGAGACAGCACGAGAGAGATAAAGTGAGATAAAGGTGCAGCAGTTAACTTTCTACACAGTCAACTCGAAGGTTGTGGGTTCGAATCCCAGGACTGCTGCTGCTGAGCCCTTAAACAAGACCCTTTATTCTCAGACTGGATTATGCCTCACTTATAAAATCCAACACTTATCCTATATAGAGTATCTACATTTAGCCAATATTGACCTAAAACACACTATGTACTGCATATTCCAATCCACTGGCATAGTTTTTGTCATGTGTAATGTTGACAGACACGGGTATGAACACTAGCCACAAATTATCTCCGGCAGCCCATGATGTTTCACCTAACTTGTCAGTTTTATGTATCATCAGATACTAAGACTTCTGTTATTGCGTAGAAATTCCCTACAAGATCCCTACAAGTCAAACAAATGTGTGTAAATGTATATGTAAATAAAATAAATAACTAAATTAATAAATAATAATAATCATAATAATAATAATAATAATAATAACATGAACTGTTGTAAAAGATTCGGCATGCACTGAGACAGTAAAATTAATGGAAATGCACATAAATCCAGGTATATCTTTGTATTTTATGCATGTTAACTTGACAAAATGATTTTTTGATTTGAGACCTACCTTTGTCTCACCAGAGACACTCATTGCTCGGACTGAACAAAATATCACATAATAATTCCATACGTACAAATTGTCATTAGAATATGCTTTTGACTATATTAAAATCCACTGGTGAACCCTTAAACCTTAATTTACAGCTTAAATAACAGACTGACTGGCATTATATTGCCTAGAAATGATTCCTTTTGTTAGATCATGTGCGTCCGAAACAAAGAAACACTCGTCTGGAGCATCTCCGATTGTTCAGGATGATCGCAGAATCAAAAACATTTTCCCGATTACTGGTTACCTGGCACATTTCCACAATATCAATACTGCAAAAGCAAATGATGACTACGATATCACTTAAGCAACAATAGCTTATACTGTCCAAACCTCTTGGCAGCAAGCAGCTAGACAACTGTACCTCCATTCCTCCTTTCTGAGTATCCATGGCAACCAGCATCCGTGGCCACCATCATGTTTTTTTTTAATGAAAGAAAGAAAAACACAGCCAGAGACTCTGCTGTGTCTTTATCTCTGTGACTGCACGTCTCTGTCTCTTTATCTTGCAGCTGCATATGCATAATTCATGAGGATACAAGGCTCCTCTGTTCCCATAACAAAGCCTTGTCATCGTCTCATCACGTACAAACACACACACACACACACACACACAGTATTCCAAGGACACATTAATGTATCTATTGCTCTGCATTGTTGTAAATGAAGACATGTGCTGTTAAAGGGGACGTAGAAAAACACGTGCAATATAGAAAGCGGCATGTGCAATGTTATAGGGTCCAAAAATACAGTACAGTACCACTTGATGTCTGTGTGTTCAATGATTTAAGTGTTCCTAATGAGGTTATTGAGCTGCCTGATGGTCCGAGTGCTGATACTTCTGCACCTTCTTCCTGATTGGATGTACTGTGTGTGTGAAATGTGGTAATGAATTGTTCATACACTGGTACATTGTATGTAGGCTACTAAACTGCCTGTGCATATATTAATAAATAAATAGGACTGAGCAGTAAATAGCCTAATTCTAACAAGGGCCTGGCTGCTGTATGTGCATCGAAGAGAGGACATTACATTTCAGTGCACGTTTTCTAGTCGGATCTCTCATCGTATTTTCAGTTGTGTTCAATAACACGATTTATACATGCTGGTGGTTTATAGTCCAACATATGAGCAATATTAGGCACAAGGACATGTAAACAAAGTGCATCTTTGTTAGTGAACTGGAAGTCACCAAAAATGGCAACTCCTGCACAAGACATGACCTAGAAAGTCACACACTCGTTAGATTAAGGCTGAAGAGCAAAAAAAAAAAACATCTCAACTTTCTGCAATGGTTCTATCCTTTTGTTTGCCATCAACTCTCTCTCTCTCTCTCTCTCTCTCATGTCATACTGCTCCTGTGGATAATAGATACATCTTCCTTCCTATTGCCCTTGGCTGATGATGGTGATGATGCTGATGATGTCAGTTTGTCTGATCATGAGCATCAGGAAGGAACCACCATGTAAATGATCTCAGTATAGAGAAATTCCAGGTATTTCTGTACAATTGCCAAGTCAGGATATAAATAATGACACCCTTCAGTCTTATACAGACACATATATACAGAGCTATGATCAATCTGAGCCTTTTTCATTCAGCAATTTAATGCAAATTTGGATGTATGACAGTGAGCTCTCCTCTCTCATTATTTTATTTTATTTTATTTATTTATGACGGTCGTAAATGTGTCGGCACAGCCTGCACACAGACACTGACGTCTCATTTAACAGCCTCGATCTGACCATTTTATTGGGAATAACACGCTGAATATGCAGAGTATTATACTACCTTATCGGGCGCTTCCTCCAAGCGATAAATTCCTGTCCCGAAAGGGGACGATGTTGAGGATTTCGGTCACATCCGCCGCATCCGCTTCGGTCGCGACAGGTCTCTATGCGCTCCGTGGCTCCTCTGCTCCTCGGCCATGGCCACGCCCCTTTTCAACAGCGCTGCACTGTGATTGGACAGCTGCCGCCCCTTCTTTCCATCACAGTAGCTTCAAAGGCTGTCAAACTGCCAGGCGTGCCCTCATTAGTGCCTGATTAAAATACGACGGTTGTTTGGGATTCTTAAAGCTTTTTTTTTTTCAGAACAAAACATATGTAATATATCACAATAGTACGTATTTTTATGTCTGTTTTTTGTACAAGTTTATGAATTACAAAGTCATTTGTAATTCGTTTTAATAATTGAAACAGGAAAGTCGTTAGGCATTAGGAACTGGGTCCTAATCGGGTCCTCAGCTGCACAAAACCAAAACAGTTTGCAAATGCAAAATGAATCGCTAATAAACCTCGATGTTATTTACATGTCTTTTGCGTAATGGCTGTGAATGATGATGAACTGGAAAGGTAGGTGACCTTTATCTGTTAAAAAAAAAAAAAACGCGTTTTGATTCGGAATGTCTGCAATGCTACGCTAAAACTAGGCTCAGTTTAGATAGCTAGCTAGCTTGCTAACTCCGTTCCTAGCTAGCTCAGTTCATTATTATTATTATTATTATTATTATTATTATTATTATTATTATTTATTTTATTTATTTTTTTTATCTTACCAAAATGCAACAATTACTTTAACGAGTAAGTATTAAAAGGCGTATTTTTGCCTTCATTCATCAGAACCTAACCTGTATACATCAGTACAAGAGTTTATTTCTAATTACATTTTGGCACGCTTATTCAAATATACAAATGAAGCAAGGGATCATTGATATGCACTAATTTGCATGCTCATTTCTATTATCATTTGCATCTGCAAGTGGATTTACTAGAATAATTGTTTATATAATTGTGATGACACACCCCAGAATTTGGTCAGAATTTCAGATAATAGTTAATAAACAAAAAAAAAAAATATATATATATATATATTACTACTTGGGTATTGTGCGTGACAAATGCATATTTTGTATGTATGTCAAAGGTTATTCATCCATCCACGTTTATATCCTGTGTTTTGTGAAAGGAAAACATTTACAGACAACTAAAAGATTGATAAATGAGGCCCATTGTTTGTAACCATGGCACTTGGGCCCTAATACAAAGTGTTGTAACAATACTTTTTAAACCTTTGTGAGAAAAATGAAAGACACAGATTTTAAAATGTAACAGATGTTGGTGTCCTGTGAATTCCCAACACACAAAGCAGTCTTGTTCCTGCTGTCCATGGTTTAGAAAGTGAAGGAATGCTGCTTTCTTCCATACAGACGTGCAGTGGAGGAGCTGCTCAAAGAGGCCAACAGAGGCAGAGTGCGTGCAGAGACCATGGGTCCAGCCGGGTGGTAAGCCCCCTCTCATCACTTTCCTGAATGCATTTATTATCATACTTTACTATCATACTGCACTTGTCTTAATGAAGACGAAACCCTTCCAAATAAAATACGTTTACTTCATGGCTGTAGGATGAAGTGTCCTCTGGGAAGCACCAATAAACGCTTTCTGCTGAACACCCTGCGCCCGTGTGCGGCTGAGCGCGGATCCGGGAGCCGCTCAGCTCCGGCGAGAGGAGCTGAGGACAGCGGGGAAGAGGGAGATCGAGGGTCACATCACCGCCCAGAGGACAGAGAACACGGCTATAGAAAAGACACCAAACACAGAACAGAGCGTCCTCATTCTCATTCCCAGTCTTCAAGGCCCCGTGATTCATCTACGAGTGAATTAGCATCCACAGGCCACGCCCCCCATCACGCCAACCAATCAAATAGAACTCGTTCCCGGTCACCCATCAGAGAACGCCTTGCAAACAAAAGATCTACTGACAGGACTCGAAAATGATGTGCTACCTTTTCTACAGAATGAAATGTACTTTCTAAGGGCTGATTTATACTTCTGCTAGGATGCAAGAGAAACAGGAGAGGGGTTTATTGGTAAGTGAAAAAGCCAATGAGCCGACATGCAGAGCGCTAAAACCTTAACATGGCTCTTCATATATCGCTGAACAAATCCACTGTGAGAAATGCCAGATTTGCTAATTGTGATATTTTCCAACAGGCTAATTCAGCTCTGAGAACTGGATTACTATAGCTGTGTTAATTTGTCTCAGACAGTTTGTCTCCTATGTTAACAATGATGATCAATGAGGCAATGATTTGCTAACGACAATGCTACAGATGCCAGGAGAAGGCACAACATTATTTTTATTTACCTTTTGGCGGGAATTTTTAGTTCAGTTTGTCCAAAACGTTTACACACAATGGAACAAACCAAACTAATGTTTCCTGCTAGATTTACAAAAGTTTCACACTGATATTCTTCATACTTACCTGTAAGTTACATATCCACAGAACACAAAGATAATTTAGTGACACCCAGAAAACCTCTATAAAAGCTCACAGAGATGACAAAATGAGCATTAAAAGAAAAGAAAGCGCATCGTTCATATCATCCAGTAATACAGCTCGTCCACTGCAGTGCATCAGGCTCCACAGACACCCTAATGCCTGTTATAGGGTGTCATTACTTTTGTCCTGATTGAATGCCTTTACGTTTTACGGAAAAAATTGTTCATATCCAGCTTGATAAATGTGGCCCATTGTCTCTACTACAGTGAAATGTAGAGATGTTTCATTCACAACTGATTATTCTTTTTTTATTTTTATTTTTTTGAATGAGTCACTAAAGTGAGCGAGTCTTGGACTGAGTAAATCCTTTACGATTGCAGCTTTATAGTACAAGCTGCACATCAGTTAGGGGAAAATGATGGTGCAACTTGAAAAAAAAACAAGTCTTTTAAATGAATTCAAAAAACTAAATAAATTAAACAAATAAAGTTCAATATACTTTCCAGTTCTTTTGTTGTTTTTCTGTATTTTCCGGTTTGCTGCCGCTGCCCCCTAGTGCACACGTTCACACCCTGAGCAAATCCACTGACAGGTGTGAATGTCTGCACACTGACGCCTGCACGTGTTTACAGATTTACAGATGCAGAAGTACAAATCAGCCCGAAGTCGTCATCTGTCTGGGTTGCTGTTTGCTCTGTCAGATGTATCAGCAGATGCAGGTTTATTTTTAATTCTAACCTCTCAGCTTGTAGCTTGAACTTGACTTTACATTTTAATGCCATATACTGCATAGTTGAGCAATATGATGATTAGATCTCATAATAAATATACTACACAGGTTTTTCTCTGAGCAGCACGGGTTTCGTTAGTACTGTTAAACACTGACTGATTCCACTGTTACACAGCAATGATGCTGAAATAGAATTTTGTACAACTTTCTTTATTTGTTTCTTTTCTTTTTGATTATAGTTGGTTTGTAGAGTTTTCATGCAAATCCATCATGGAAAGAAAAAGCAAATAAAAATGGGATTTTTTTTTTTTTTTTAGTGTGATGTAATATTTTTGTGGGATATAATTTTTTGCATGCGGTCTACACCTCTGGCACAATACCACAAATTGGCTTAACAAAATATGTAGATCAAATATAATAAAATATTCCTGTCTAATCTCTACATTTTAAAAACCTTCAGGGACACTTAGCTTCCTGAGTGGAGGGGATAATTACTTTAGGGCTCCCCTGAGGGGCAACAGAAGAACCTGTGAGAAGAAAGTTTCTTAAGACTTTTTGACTGCCTCACCACTTAAGACTTTTGACTGCCTCACCACACTGGATTTTAAGATTAATGGTAATTCAGTAGTAATTATCATCGTAATGTCTCTGATGTATATAGTAAGGCAGTTAAGGTTCTGAACTCATGCCCAGAATGTTGTGAGTTCAAATCCCAGCACTACCACAGAAAAAGCTTTAAGCCTCAGCTGCTTGGATTGCTTCACTTGTTCACCTTCTTTGACATGAACATCTGAAACCGAATAACTGTAACGCAGTCACACTCAACACTTGTTTAATTTCGAATCATGAATTAATCATTAAAGGCTCTTAGAAAATGAAATGTTTTAAAGGAGCCACTTTTGTCAACAAACAGAAGACCACGCCGAGGCTCCTCCAGTTCACTCATTTTTTATTTGCTTTCTCTTTACAAATTTTGCACCCTCTGTCAAACGATGTGATTTATGATGTGGTTATGTTTCTTCCATGGACGACTTTGAATTCAATCGAAATCTCATTATCATTCCTTTTGCGTTACTCTCAGTTCAACACTGTTTGCGCAGGCTTTCGTTTGTCGCCACTGGGTAAGCAGGTTTTATCGCCTCGCTCTGACATGGATTAGGTATGTATGTGTTCACTCGCCAGCCTCTCACTCTTCTTATTGTCGTAAAAGCAGGTAAAAAGGTTTCCACCACAAAAAAACAGATATTCGTTATTCCAGGTAACAAAAATGGTCAAATAGTGTATTACGAGTGAAGATAGTTTGCCTCTCCATTTTTGAATGTGATATAAATATTCTTTAATGACTTGTATGTAATATTGCCTTCATAACCACCTTCAACCTCTGAGCTGCTTGTAATAAATATGTACAGATTTATTACAAAATCGGGTACAAACTTTTGCACAATACATATGTGTGGTGGATAAAATGTACAATACGATGATCTGCATCAACATGAATTCATTTGCCAAATGTGTGTTTTTCAGTTTTTCTTTAAAGATCTCACCAAAAGCAAAGTGTTTAATGTATAACTGTGGTTTTTTAGAGTTATATGGCATTGATATGACATGATTTAATTTGCTAATTATTTCAAAAAATCCCCACGCATCAAGGGAAGCCATAAGAATAAAACACATTACTGAAGTTTATCATTTGCCCTGAAAATGAACCAAATGACCAAAAGAGTATCTTATTTATTACAGCTCAAATATACACTCTGTGATAAATTGCTTGGTTAAAAATAACCCACTTTGTTATTACCTACACAAATATACATTTCTTGCAGTTGCAATTGATTCTTTCTTTCTTTCCTTTTTTCTTTCTTTCTTTATTTAACCTCAGACATTTTCTGGTTGTTACTCTGTTTCAGTGGAAGATTCCAGTAAATGAATCTTGGCACAACATGTCTGTTCCTTTTCAGAGTGCAAATATCCCATCTTTGTGAATATTTAGATTTAGATTTATTGTTTTATGAGACATAATAAGACAAAACACTAACCCTTTTTTCATGCAGTACTTTAGATATGAAAGCATGTGATATTTATATTGGAGTCATAGATACACAGTCTTAATGTTTCAACTGGAAATGTGGATTAAAAAAATGATTTAAGGTACGTAATTAATTTTTAAAGTAAAGCTGTAAAGATACACTTACATGTTGCTTTCTAAGTAAAAAATTCTCACTAAAAGTGCAAAATGTATACGCATTAGGGGAGCCACCCCAGTGACAATCATCAGGTAATCATCCAGTTTTTTCCTGAAAGTACAGGATAAGCTTCAATCAGAGTTCAGTTTAAAGGTAATAGTTTTTTGAAGTAATGGTAAGCTCTAAGCTTTCTTATACCATCCTGTTCATGTACGTTGTCTTATCCATCAGCACACTGAAGACTGCATTTCATTGTCTTTCTAAATGAGATGGAGAATGACTCTACACATGTTAATTATTATTATTATTATTTTAAATTGATGTTTAGTGAGAAACTAAATCATCACGAATGTTTCTGCTTGTGACTTGCACATGCCATATTACCCGATGTCCCGTAACACCCAAACCCACCCTACTGTAAACGGTTTCACGATTTATCCTTCTCTTTTTCTGTAAAAGCTTTTTAATCACCACCTGAACTCACCTAGCAGTGCTTTTTAAAATTTTGTATTTTCATTGCTGGCTGGGCAACGCTCCACTCCATATCACTTAAGACCATTAAGGCTCTCATAACGTCCGTAGATGTGCCATCAAACCGCGCCGTCTCTCTCACGCTTCATAAACCTCATTGTGCGCCTCCAGCATTGCCGTAATCATCACGGATAACTATTTCCTTCCCTTTCAAACGAAAGTCATATATAAACACCATTAAGCTGTGCTACATGCGGCTGGTGTGAGAGGAATGGGTTTGCTCGTACTTTTATGGCACAACATCGAGAGCCCCATTTTAGATACGAAAAAGTGCCATTATAGCGTTTGAAGAGGTGCAGGTAAACACAGCATTGTATCACAGATGTTCTGAGTACTGGACAGCCACAGACAGGTTAAAAGGCAAATTTGTACTGTTTATTTATTTTTTTTCTCTCTTTTAGTTGTTAAGTGTCAAAATAGAAATTCACTGTATCTTGTACAACAGGATGTCCATTATGCTTCCACATGAATGTTAATTTAATTCAATATTCCAAAATTTACAGTGGGGTCCAAAAAAATCTGAGACCACATTGAAAATCTGGGATTTTTTAAAAAATATAAAATTGGAAATAAACAGAAAGTTTTAAAATTCTGAAAATTCTGAAACAAAAAAAAGGAAATGTGCAAAATCTTGACGATTCAATATTCAATTTTTTTCTAGGTCACTAAATTTGTGATATTAGTGGTGTTGTTAACTCCTTTGTCTCGAAAAGGTCAGATTTTCCATGAGTCTTATCCCTTACACTGAAGCACGTGTTCAGACGACACACCGATGGATTTGATCTAACATGGATCATCAGGTTTTACACAAACTTGTGGAGTCTGTGTCAGCCCGAGTGCACAGAATCATTAAGGCAAAAAAAGGGACAGACCAAATACTAAAAAATTCTGAAATTTATGTAAATATTGCTAAGATTCTACTTTTTACACGTTATTGCAGATATCATGTGGTTCCTGGAGGACTAGTGGTTAGGCCACGGTGCTCTCATTGTCGCCTAGGTTTGATTCTCAGCCAGGGAACCGACCCAAGCACACGACAGTGAACTCCCAGTGCCGGTCCCAAGCCCGGATAAAATTGGGGAGGGTTTCATCAGGAAGGGCATCCAACATAAAAACTGTGCCAAATCAAATATGCAGACCAATGATCCTCTGTGGCGACCCCTAACGGGAGCAGACGAAAGACGAAGGACAACAACAACATTGCTGATAATATCATTTGTAATGAAAACACTTCTACACATCTACACGATCTAGAAAAGTAAAAGAGAAACACTCCAGGGATCACATTATCACATTATTTCAACCTCAGGGATAATTCATGATGCTAATTCCATCTTGCACCTTACACAAGTGGTTTAACAGGAAAAAGTGGCACGTGCCACAGTGTTAAAAATGTCCTTGCTCTCAGAAACAAACGTAACAAACTATACTTTTCCTTGTCACTGGGGAGGTACAATCAAGAACACATCTTTTGTGGCTTTAGTATGTATTGTTCATCTTTAAAAATCATTTAAGAACCTCTGACTTGCCTGTAAAACCTTACTCTAAAACCTAATTAAAGGTACACCACATGCACTTTCCTAGGTTAAAAATACATACTAATGGTACTCGATATGTCCCCTTGATAGTACCACCCCAGTGACAAGAAAATACAGTTTGGTACCTTTATTTCTGACAGTCCAAGTTCTGTCTTCTATTTTCACTAAAGGCTAGCATAGCTAACAAGTAAGACAAACCATTTAGCATTGTGCAAACTGGATGCTGAAATCATCATTGCCTCAGTTATACATCAATAGATAGTTCTACAAAATAGCAGCTACACTTCACATAATAAATATATAAACTGAAATAAATGAAAAAATGGTGGCCATTAGCTATGCAAGACAGGCTAGTTTAGCTAAGTACTGTTAGAGATGATAGTATGCCATACAATACAGTGTAAGAAACTACATAGGTGATGATTCTGTTTTAAAATACTTTCCATAATGACGCAACATGGTTAGAGACAAGTGTGTGATGATTCTACCGTGTTGTTTGCTATAACTAGACCCTATAAGCTTACAGTACTTTCAGCTACATTAGCCTCATAGCTCCGATGCTAAACTAATAAAGCAAAGTTCAGACAACAAACATTAGTTACTTATTATAGTGTTAAACAAATAGCTCAGTTTGTAAAGGTTTTGTGCTAGTAATGGCTCACCTGAGTAAAAATTTTAAAAGAATGACTAAAAGTAAATACTTAATTATTATTATTTTTTTTTTTACACATGTACAACTGACGCAACTAATCTGAACAATCTATATCTGAGGAATGGATTTTTGAACAATTGTGTTAACTAACAAAGTGAGCTATGCTGAAGTGAAAACCACCTCGGAAGGTAACGTTAGCTGGCTAGCTAACTTAACCAAACGCTGCTCTGGTTTCAGGAGCTTGCTAGGTGTGTTATCTAGCTAACTAGCTTGTGATAATTGATGCATGGTTCTAGCGATCTAGCAAAGATGCCCCTTACAAAAGATATGGCTAGCTATGTTGATCTGTGAGTACTTATATGTTCATGGGATTTGGCTCACATAGTTTGCACATCATTATCATGTTACATCCTTTCAAGCATTTAGAAGTGAAGATTATACAGGATAAATTGGTCCAGGGACGCTCATCTGTCTCCCTGTCTCAGACACTGCTGCTAAGCATTTGGACCTGAAGTTTAGGAAACTGATTTATTTTGACTGGGTCTTGAAATGTAGTTATTTTACATTTGCACAAACTGGCTTTTATATGGCTTACAGTCTTCTGAGAATAAATGCATTAATTTTTTTATTTTTAAAAAGTCCTATGATTTAATTAGTTGCAGTAAGCTATATACTCAAGTACTCTAACCATAACAGAATACATGTAGTCCATCTTTCCTCCCTGGTTCTTAGACACTTTACATGTTATGTTTTGCACATGTTGGTTATGGTTTTTTTTTTTTTTTTTTTTTTTTTTTGTTATTTTTTTTAACATGGGATCACATTCTTCGTATGATGCCACATACAGTAACTACTTTGAATTTACATGTGCCATGTACTACAGTGAAATGCATCTTCACATGTTTTTTACATGATCGCATATTACTCACATATGGAAAAACTTATGATGATGTGAACTGTATATGATTTTTCTGTAAGTGTTTCCATAGTGTACAATGTTTTACGGCAATCATCTCAATTCTGATCCTGGAGCACTTTCACTCTGAACACTTTTTGGTGTTTCCCCTTCCCTCAGCTTATTAACAAGTCTGTACCAGATTAAACTGGGTGAATCAGAGAAGGAAAAAACACCAACCTGAGCAGGCCAGTGGTACTCCGGGACCAGGACTGAGGGCTGTTTTAGGGCATTTTTCTGTCTGTTTTGGTGATATGTGGTTGCTCAGTGTCCATCCCAATGTACATTTCAGTGCTAATTGAGTTCTTTGTCACACTCCATGATAATTGGTTTACTTCGAACATCTTGGTTTTATTTAACCACGAGGGCTTTAGTTTAATGGACCGACAGCAGGCGTGCCTAATGGTAGGTAAACTCAGAGGGACGTGGGGCAACAGGTAGAGAGGAAAATGTGTTCTGGTGATTGTTGCTGGTGTCCATAACAGACTGTGCATGAGAGTTAGAGTTAAATGGGCCATTTGATGCGACATTTTATAAATCTCAGGCGTTGCCGTGAGCGTGTCAAGCAGGTCTCGTGACACATAACTTGCTTTTTCTCTAACCTTGGTTTGGTTTTCTCAAAACAACAAAAGAAAAACAGCAAAAAACTCACTGCTGGACAGAGATGAACACCAAGTAATTCAAGACAGTATATGTTAACTCAATGCTGGACAACTTAACATGATTTAACTTCTCAGTTTGCAAACTCTGTTTTGTTTTCATCTCTTTGTGCATCTGTGACATATCGATTTGATTCCTTCATCCACCACGTCTTGATAAAGCAATTTAGACTGAATGATAACAGTCCTTTTTTTGCAATGGGGGACAGTTCGTCCAATTTTGGAGCAAAGCTGTTGTAGTATTTAAGCTGCTCAAGACATTTGCGTCTCAGCAGCACAGAAGGCAGATGCAGGAGTCTTTCTCTGTCTTTCACTTTGTGTCTCTTCACTCGCCCGAGACAACTGCAGGTGTAGCCTTGATAAGTCATGGGCAAACAGAGATGTTTGTTAAAGCCATTGATCTGAACACGGCCAGTCCTGTTCAATTATTGGCGAGCCCCGAAGGAGACACGAATGAAAACTTGTTGTCGGCTCTTTGTGTAAACAGTGACACCAATGGCTAAGGTGAAGCAGGGTCACATGGTGCCGGTGACACACCTACTGGAGGCCCTAAAGCGGCGCCAGTCGCGCAGGTAGAGCACAGGAGTCTAACGCACAGGGACAGGACGCTATTCCCGCTATTGCATTACAGGCATGAATCGGGAAGAACATTACTACTCAGCCAGTCACCTTTACAAGGACTCCTGTGCCTATCAGAGGCCACACAATGAGGAGTACAGCCCAAGCCCGCCACCGTGCCTTTATATGACCAGGCAGACCCAATCCGTCTACGCTTCTCCTGCATTAGGCACCCAGGACCAACACAACCATCTTCCTGATATCACGTCCTATGTGCCTGGACGAGAAGACCTGACAGTGCCTCACCTGCACCACTCACAAGCCCAACAGCTGCCCCTCCAAACTTTCACGGGTTACGGAGACTCTTTGGACCTGTGCTCGGAACGAAACAGGTGCCATCTTCCTTTCCCTTGGATGAAATCGACAAAATCTCACACGCATGCCTGGAAAGGACAATGGACAGGTAATGGGTGTACTTTGCCCAACAATCTTTACCCACAGATTTGTATTATGGTTTTTAAAACCTTAAACCTAAAGTTATGAACTAAATCTGTAAGAATCTGTAAAAATCTGTAAGCGTTGTTCGAATAACTTAATCCGGCCATTTAGCCTTTATTTTGTGTAGACAGTTTTAGATATACTTCAGCGTAAGTCGGCTTGGTTTGTCATGGATAGGTGACTTGATTTGTATTTGCCTACCGTGGAGGCCTTTGTGAAATGCTCAGAATAATTCTCTAATGTCATATTAATTTATACACACTAGCCTAAATAGCGTAAATGTTGGATAGTTCAGTGGTTGGAAGAATGGTGTGGCCTGTTCTTTGTATTCGTTACACTCCTGGCATTGGCACTTTCATTATAACTTTATTAGGACGGAATATTTTTGTTCAGGTACTTTTTTTCGGCTCTTCATACGATTCTCATCCCTCATTTACCAGCCTTGGTGGTCTACGCAATATCATTTTATACGTTTGTTTAAATGTCAGCAAATAGTAAAAGGTAAAGCTAAAACTTTGCTGATATATAATAAATTTATTTAATATATATTGTATATCTAATTGTGGATATTATGGTAGCCTGTATGTATATAGATCGGTTTCGAGGGCCTTGTAAAAACCGTATGAAGCCCAAAGGGAAAGGCCAGAGTGAAGCTTTCTTTAAAAACTATTTCAACTTAATCAAAAATATCACACAATTTAATGGAATGAACTGAGTGAAATTTATGTGACTTTAATTTTGCTAGTAGTTTAGAAGGGATTATATTATATTATATTATATTATATTATATTATATTATATTATATTATATTATATTATATTATATTATATTATGTATTAACTTGCATTGACGCAAAATTGATTTGATAATAAAAAATTAAATTGACCATAAAACTAAAAAAAAAAAGATTATCCTGTACTATTAGTTAATTATTATATAATTATTACCCTAAGCAATTGCATCATAAGAGGAAGTGCTTACATTACAATACCTCATTTACAAAGATTTTAGAGTTTTAAGAGCGTAACCGTTTACAATTAAACCTTGTTTCATATCATCACTTGTAATCAGATACAGACATATACTGTATATAAGCAATGTAAGAATTTAACAGAACTGTATTAGATGATAATGCAACAATAATTCAAAGTTGGAAGATTTCATCCCAACACCTGACTTTTCCGTGTAACCCTTATGGGTTTGTGAGAATATTTTCCTTGCCATTAAGTCACATTTGTTTAAAAGTTGGCTCCAGGGACCAGAGGGGTTAAGAAGGGTAGACAAGGGGTCCATCATTTTTAAATTTACATTTAATATGGTAACAGCAGTCAGGACTCTTATTACATCCATTATAAATATTTTTAAAGTTATTATAACCTAATAGTTATTAGATTATTGTAACCTAAATAAATATTAAAGTCTTCATTGTGTCTAAAGTCATTCACTTAA
This sequence comes from Pangasianodon hypophthalmus, assembly GCF_027358585.1. Taxonomy (NCBI): domain Eukaryota; kingdom Metazoa; phylum Chordata; class Actinopteri; order Siluriformes; family Pangasiidae; genus Pangasianodon; species Pangasianodon hypophthalmus. The sequence goes on along the minus strand of NC_069731.1, from coordinate 17,694,504 downwards.
AATGAGCTTAATAGCCTATAAATCCTACATCTAAGTTTAAGAATATGAATTTGTCTAGGCCCACGGTTTTAAACATACTCGTAATATTGTACAATATAATTATAAAACATTTTAACAACTGTGTAACTTGTTTGGATTCTGTGGGAAGAAAGTTCAGGAATAAACAGCTCTAATAAATAAATAAATAAACAAGTACACCCTCACACAAGGGTATCCAGCTGTACCCTTCCTCGTTGCTGGAGTGGTACCTTCAAGCGTACGCCTTTTATAGATTTAATATGTATCTTTTCCGTAGAAATGTGCATGTAGTATATCTTTACACAAGGTTTACTCTGTAAATTAATGATAGTCTAGTTATGTATGTTAAATCTTTTTTAAAGTTACACTATATCCACAATTCCAGGTAAAAGACACATATTAAAGGTACAAAACATAAGGGTACTTCCTCAGCGACAGGGAAAGATAGTAGATTTAAAAGTTTGGCTAAAAATTAGATGCACAAAAAGAGCAAACATAGGACACTTAACATGACTTGGCTTTTTAATTATATTTAGGACAAGACTAAAACTATGTAAACTTGACTTTTTTTTCTTCTTTACACAGGTAAAACATACACAGATGCATGCCAGCATCATAGGGCTGATGTATGGTTTTATACTTTTACAGACTATGATGAGAAAGGAAGAGCTAACCCAGATAGGAATAGGAATTTGATAGGAATTTGTGTAAATTGGACATACTGAGCAAGTTCACACACACACACACACACACACACATGCATGGAATAAGGTAAAATAAATTTGTGCTGTAATCTGTAATTTGTGCTATAGATACACACATACATACACACACACACACACACACACACACACTAGGCTCTCTGGCTGTGAAAACTTTGTGGTAAACTTTTATAAAGTGACTGCGACTGTCTCGTGCGTCTCCACAGGTCCGTACGCGGCGGAGCCCGAGGAGAACAAGCGCACGCGCACGGCCTACACGCGCGCGCAGCTGCTCGAGCTGGAAAAGGAGTTCCTCTTCAACAAGTACATCTCGCGGCCGCGGCGCGTCGAGCTCGCGCTCACGCTCAGCCTCACCGAGCGCCACATCAAGATCTGGTTCCAGAACCGGCGCATGAAGTGGAAGAAGGAGGAGGACAAGCGGAGGGCACGCGGCACGGATCCCGAGCAAGACTCCTCCGTCACTTCCGGCGACCTCAGAGACGACGCGTGTGGCGCGCACGCGGCACCGCCTTCACCTCTGCAGTCTCACACCGCGCCTTCGGTTCCGCGAGACCCCGCCTGAACACTTCAGCAGTGCTGAAAGGAAGAAGCGTGAAATTTAGGACCCTGTGCATAAATACTAAAAACTCTTGGACTCAAAAACTCCAGCTGTAAATAAAAGCTCTAGGCGACGTGACCAGCAGTTCATTGTCCAGAATTACTGCAGAGGAGGGTGAACACTGCTAAAGTGGGACACGTTTGAAAAGAGCACTTTTTCTGTCTCTTCACAGGACACCTTTATAAAAAGCTTAAGATCTCTCTTACACTGTTCAAATGCAAAACTGCTGAAATACCACAACACACGTGCAATGGTGCTTCTTACAGCCTCTGTTCATCACCCTGTAATGTTTCATGTGATGCTGTTATTGTGGGACAATTACTGTCTTTACTCTAAAAATAAAAGTAAGGACAGATGCTAGTAATCTAATTAACAGATTTCACTGTATTTTATTTGGATTGAAATATGCATTAATATAAAAATCTTTTTATGCAACACAGGTGTGTTAATACTTTTGGCAAGTGGAAATATACAATGAAAAAACTCTTTACTTCCCAAGCATCAGCTCAGTAAAGATCACTGAAGTACATACAGGTGAAGATACAGAGGATCAAGCTTAAGTGTCCCACTTGACCAATATTCACCCTACATTAAAAAGGACTGCACTTGAGATTACCAAACCAAACACATCATCATATGTTAGCTTCGATTCTTTAGCGTAAAATGAAATGTGCGGATTTCGCTCCCTGCTGAAAGGTCTGACCAGCTACCAGTTGCCAAAGCACAGGCCGAGCTGGTCGTACTGGTAGACCATGTTTCCCAGCTGGTAAGTTATTTTCCAACTTATTACTGATCAATAAATGATTGAGATTTTCTAATTATGTTACTGCTGCGTTATTTTATTAAAAACAACATGTCTCTGATAGAGCATTAGTGGCAGTAATTCAGAAACTGTTTCTTTTCTGCAAGCACTTATCCTCTGCTAACTGTGGTCTACCAGTTTCAGCACCTAGGCCTGTGTTCTGGAAGCTGCTAGCTGGTCAGACCAAGCTGGATTTTTCAGTGCAACCATAAAGAAGTTTAACTTGTCAGGGGTGAAGTATTTTACATTTTGGAGAAGGGTAATTTTGGAGAAATTAAACTGGATTTTTTTTTTCTTCTGAACTATTGATTTACACATCATTCTGAATGTTATTTACACTTTTTGGTTATCATCTTTGTGTTAATATAAAATGTAACACCCCATCCACAAGGAAAGTTACAGCTGTTTAATATAAACTACACCTTTAAAAAAGAATAACATTTAAAAATATGTATATAAAAGAGCCAAAGGATTTCCTTTTGGTTACTGAGGTTAAGGTTAGGGTTAGATTTAGGAGCAGGCATAGCATTTACTGCCTTAAATATTATTTCAAATGAAGTTCCTCACAAGGATAGTAATCTTTTTTCTTTTTTTTTATTTATTCGTATGATGATATAATGGCTCACACATCAACCATGACCAGTGTCATTATAATAACCATGAATATACAGACTAGGCAAGACTGTACCAGCTCTTCTTTTTAGAAATGAAACAATAATAAGGGAAAATAAGCTTTTTAAGTGAAATTGGCCCCCAGTCTCAACCTCTTTATTCTGCCAGGTGTTTTCATACTTCACTACACTTTATATTCCAGGGAAGGCCATTTAAATCCCCTCTTAGTGCTTTCATGATTTCTTTTTTCGTGCACACCTTCCCAACTTCCATATTTAAATACAAATTGATTAATGCAAAATATTATACATGTGCAGCCGTGAGATCATGTTGAGCAGGTCATTTCAATCCCAAAGTAACGAAATTATATCTAACTAAATGTATATCTGGGGTTAGGCAACCTGCGGCCTGCGTTTTCGCCACTAGAGGGCAGCAGGAGGCTGAATATTTTCCTGTGGACACGTTTTATTTTAGATCTCTGAATGTCAGCACAATATTATGAAGATGACAATAAAATCCTGAATTAATCTGTTTATGCATTTAAACAAAATGAGAACCAAGTCTAATTTATTCCTGGGCGATTGCCTCATAAGCCTCTAGATCACTAGATATTTTTATGCTATATTATATTATATTATGTTGTCATGCTGTTGTTATGTTATGTTATGTTATGTTATGTTATGTTATGTTATGTAGTGTTATGTTATTCATAATTTTGTATATTTACACCAGGCTGCTGTACATTACACGAGTAAAAGGCATCTGATGCTTTCATTTCGGCTATTTGCAACGATTCGTGAAATGAAGTGAACCAAATAAACAGTTATTTGCGAAGATTTAAATGGCATTAGACATATACCTTATTTTCAGACCCAAATTCCTTGACATTATTACCCATGACAGGATATCAACTGTAGAATGCAATTTCCACTGTGTGAAATTCATAAAAAATGTTGCATTTTAAAAAGTCAGAGTTTTATAGTCACGTGACACACCTTAACCCATAATAGTCACTTTGGTCTGTATGTGCTGGAAAAAAAAAATACACCACATATCTGTTTGAAATATGGACATTTTTGTTTATTAAAAAACAACAAAAAAAGTATTTTTAAAAAATCCCTGAGTGATTAGTTATACAACTTGGTAACTTTTTCTATTAAAGTCATATTCATAATGAAGTGTGAACACATTCATATCATGTTTTAATACTCTCAAATACAATATACACGTTGTCCTGATTATTTATGAAAATGCATAACACTTTATGGCTATCTATTGTGCATTATGAATTGTGAACATGATGCATTGTAAGCATTATAAATGACACACTGATCACAGTCAAATAAAAGAAAAGTAAATGCTAAGCAAATTCTACATTATACGTGATCATTCCTTCCGTTTTCACGCAGAGTTCACGCAAAGCTCGTCACCTCAGAGCTTGTTTGCGGAGTCGGACAGCACGAGGTTGCGCAGTCGCAGCGCGCAAATCTTTTTCACCTCGCCGATGGCGCGCGCTCTCTCCGCCGCACGGTCGTTGCCGAGGCGCTGAAGCAGCTCGCGCATGATGTCCTGTCTGGTGTTCAGCCGCGCGCAGATGACAAACGGGAAGCCGAAGCGCTCCTTGTACTCGGAGTTGAGGCTGCGCATGCGCGATACCTCGGCAGGCTGCAGGTCGGTGAAGCCAGCCGCGCGCTGCTCCTCCTGCGAGTCCCGGGTTAACGCGCCGCTCTGCAGCTCCCTGCCCGCCAGGTCCGGGTGGCACCGGAGGATTCCTTCTTTACCTGCGGCACAAGCCCACAAATCATTATATGACCTGAAGACAGTTAGCCAGGGCTGGAAACCAGTACTCGAGTACACTACTTTACTTGAGTTTTGTCGAAACGGAATACTCCATCTTAACTACATTGCCAAGAAAAAAAAAAACAACCTTACTTTTACTCCTGATGATTTTATATAAGACCTTCAGAGTATTCATTCCAAGTCTTCTCTAATCCAGCTAACAGCTGCACCCTATGCATTGGTAAAGTGGGCTAGTTGCATTTTTTAAACATTTAGGTTTAAAACATCCACCCAAATTCATCAGTGTAGAAAAAACAAAAATAGAAAGAACATTGGATGAAAAAACTCCAGACAGCAACCCGTGTTCAAAATCGAACACTGGAGCTTCTGCGCCACCATGTCACCCATCTATACTTTCATTTAAGTATCATTTCTCAGGACTTTTTCCACCTCCTGCAATTAGATCACCATATTTCTGCTTTCCATCAAGTGAAAGATTTTGTACACTTGATCCACCACTGTACCTGATTCAGGTAGACTGTCGATGAAGTCGGATATGTGAGCCTCAATGTCCGCTAGGCCTGTGAACGGACGGTGGATCCATATCGCAGCTGGGATGATGGGACATTTCTCAATCACGTTCCCAAATATTTCCAAAAAGTCCTCATACGAGAGTGCGTTCACAGCATTAATGTCCATGATGTCTCATGCAAACTCCACTGTGAAAACTAGAGGGGAAACTAAAGCAGGGTTAATGGCCTTGGAAGCATAGACTTCAAACCCCTTTTGTTTGTTCATGTGCCTTTACCAATAAAAACTAAGTTCAGCACCCAAGGGCCTAAATTTGGGTCACTTAATTTTTAGTAATAATGGGACAACTTAAATAATGCTTCCAAAGAAACAGGACCGTTCAGACAAATGTCCTTATTAGCTGTGTACTAGATTATTTAACCTAGTAGCATAAATGCAGATATCACTGAGTTCAATTCTCTGAAAAAAACTTCCTGATGGAATTCCAGTTTTGCTATTTTTATTATTCTATAATAACAGTGCTGCTGTATTATAATAATACTTCCAGTAGGATGAGTGTTACCTAATTTCACTCTTGGGGATCCAGTGCACTACACATTTAGGTTGTATCCCAAATGAATGTATTTGATAGAGGACTGACAAGAATTAATTCTAAGAAAGGCTGGGGCCATCACATTATCAGCTTTTGTTGGATTTACGAAGGACATAACAATACTTTGTCAGCCCCGATCATTTGAGGACTAAAACATAATCATAACATGTGAGTTACAGTGAAACAATTCAAAATTATGTGAAAAAGTTCAATTTCCTACCTTGTTATTCTAATAAAAATGTGGAGGCTAGAAATTGTCCCCGGTAGCTTACAATCATCTACATTTCTTTCTTTCACGCCAGAACAGGGCATAAGCAATCCTCAAAAGAATGATACACTAAAAACTGGCTTTGATCCTGGAGTCACTTCTGAAATGAATTTGGGATGGTTCTTCCCTCTGAAACTAGAGCACTGGAGCTTGATAATGACAGGTATCAGATACACTTTAACTACTGGCCACTGCCAAACACAGGTCCGCGCCATAGAGGTATGACACCAAAGCCAATGAAATATATTAACTGCTGAAATGCACTATGGGAAAACTGGAAATTCCTGAATGCTGCGCCCAGAATCCGGTGGCGACGTGCAAAGATTGTTGAATGAGTAGAGCTCCTCACATAATTTTATGTCTTCATTTCCAGTCAGCATTTAATGAACTGCTGCAAAAGTCCAGTGACAAGCAACAAAGTTTGAGTCCTTCCAAAAATGGAGCCTATCAGTTCAGGCTTTTTCAATTCAACTGCGACCAGGGCTATAGCTAGGAATACGTGTGTATAACACCACTCCTCTTCTGGGCGTGGTGTTAATGACGCAGAAGTCAGCCACGTGATCCTCTTACCTGAAATTTCAAATACTAAAGACTGGTTCTGGACATGTGTGTAAACTGATACAGCCAGCCCTGATCTGATATTCTGAACCAAAAATGATTGAAATACAGCATTTCTCTTCTAGGTGTGGTGATCCACTTACCTGAAATTTCAAATATTAACAAACACTTGTTCTATAAATGTGATGTTATCGACTATACTAGACGTCAGCCAATTTTCTGAACTGAAAATCTTTGAGTTAAAACACTCCTCTTCTGGGTGTGGTGGTGACATCACGTGATCCTCCTGCCTGAAATTTCAACTATTAACAAACACTGGTTCTGTACATGCGGTGGTAGTGACCCAGCCAGCCCTCAGCTGATCTTCTGAACGCAAAAATCTTCGAGTGAAACACTCTTCTCTGGACATGGACACAACATTGAATATTGCAGAGGCTCCTCAAATAGTCCTCTACATGCCACAACAGCTTGTGTACCAGCATTTTGAATCTCATTATGTGATCAATATGGGAACCAATGCCACATGCACTGATGAAGACAGAGGTTTAAAATGGTTGAAGAAAATGATTACTGCTGCAGACATTTTGCCGGGCTGCTACAAAGTCTTCAGGTTCATATGCAAATTTTTCAGCTAAAAATGAGAATGAGAGAAGAATCACGGAAGAGGCGGCCTCCCACGGCCAAGCCCGAGGCTGACGAAGCAGCCTTCCAAGCCAAACTCAAGCCTGAGGCCAATGAGGAAGCCTGTCCAGCCAAGTCCAAGCCCGATGCCGAAAATTGACGACACTCCTCTTCTGGCTTTGTTGTTAATGATGCAACAGTCCATCATGTGATTTTCTTACCCGAAATTTCAAATATTAATAAAATCTGTTTCTGTAAGTGTGGTGTTTGGCCTCTACTGCTATTCTGAGCCAAAAAATATTAAAATACAGCATTCCTCTTCTGGGTGTGGCAATCCTCTTACGTGAAATTTCAAATATTAACAAACACTTGTTCTGTAAATGTGATGTTATCGACTATCCTAGACCTCAGCCAATGTTCTGAACTGAAAATCTTTGAGTTGAAACACTCCTCTTTTGGGTGTGGTGGTGATGCAGCAGTTCATCACGTGATCCTCCTGCCTGAAATTTCAACTATTAACAAACACTGGTTCTGTACATGCAGTGGTAGTGACCCAGCCAACCCTCAACTGATCTTCTGAACGCCAAAAACTTCGAGTGAAACACTCTTCTCTGGACATGGACACAACATTGAATATTGCAGAGGCTCCTCAAATAGTCCTCTACATGCCACAACAGCTTGTGTACCAGCGTTTTGAATCTCATTATGTGATCAATATGGGAACCAATGCCACATGCACTGATGAAGACAGAGGTTTAAAATGGTTGAAGAAAATGATTACCGCTGCAGACATTTTGCTGGGCTGCTACAAAGTCTTCAGGTTCATATGCAACTTTTTCAGCTAAAAATGAGAATGAGAGGAGAATCACGGACCAAGCCGACGAGGCGGCCTCCCACGCCAAGCCCGAGGCTGACCAGGCGGCCTCCCAAGCCCACTCCAAGCCAGAGGCCGACGAGGCGTCCTCCCACGGCCAAAGCCAAGGCCGACGAGGTGGCCTCCCACGGCCAAGCCCGAGGCCGACAGGGTGGACTCCCAACCCAAGCCCGAGGCAGACGAAGCAGCCTTGCAAGCTCAACTCTGAGGCTGAGGCAGACGAGGCGGCCTCCCACGGCCAAGCCCGAGGCCGACGAGGCAGCCTCCCACGGCCAAGCCAAAGGCCGACGAGGCGGCCTCCCACGCCATGACCGAGGTCGACGAGGCGGCCTCCCATGACCAAGCACGGGGCCGACCAGGTGGCCTCCCACGGCCAAGCCAAAGGCCGACGAGGCAGTTTCCCAAGCTCAACCCTGAGGCCGAGGCCGATGCCGAAAATTGACGACACTTCTCTTCTGGCTTTGTTGTTAATGATGCAACAGTCCATCATGTGATTTTCTTACCCGAAATTTCAAATATTAATAAAATCTGTTTCTGTAAGTGTGGTGCTTGTGAGCTTGGCCTCAACTGCTATTCTGAACCAAAAATTATTAAAATACAGCATTCCGCTTCTAAATGTGGCAATCCTCTTACCTGAAATTTCAAATATTAACAAACACTTGTTCTGTAAATGTGGTGTTATCCGTGTTATACTAGACCTCAGAGAATCTTCTGAACTGAAAATCTTTGAGTTAAAACACTCCTCTTCTGGGTGTGGTTGTGATGCAGCAGTTCATCACGTGATCCTCCTGCCTGAAATTTCAACTATTAACAAACACTGCTTCTGTACATGCAGTGGTAGTGACCCAGCCAACCCTCAACTGATCTTCGGAACTGAAAATTCTTGACTTAAGAAAATTCCTCTTCTGGCTCCGGTGTTCATCTTCCCTGAAATTTCAACTATTAACACTACAAACACTGGTTCTGTACATGCAGTGGTAGTGACCCAGCCAGTCCTCAGCTGATCTTCTGAACGCCAAAAACTTCGAGTGAAACACTCTTCTCTGGACATGGACACAACATTGAATATTGCAGAGGCTCCTCAAATAGTCCTCTACATGCCACAACAGCTTGTGTACCAGCGTTTTGAATCTCATTGTGTGATCAATATGGGAGCCAATGCCACACACACTGATGAAGACAGAGGTTTAAAATGGTTGAAGAAAATGATTACCGCTGCAGACATTTTGCTGGGCTGCTACAAAGTCTTCAGGTTCATATGCAACTTTTTCAGCTAAAAATGAGAATGAGAGGAGAATCACGGACCAAGCCGACGAGGCGGCCTCCCACGCCAAGCCCGAGGCTGACCAGGCGGCCTCCCAAGCCCACTCCAAGCCAGAGGCCGACGAGGCGGCCTCCCAAGCTCAACCCTGAGGCCGAGGCCGACGAGGCGTCCTCCCACGGCCAAGCCCGAGGCCGACGGGGTGGACTCCCAACTCAAGCCCGAGGCAGACGATGCAGCCTTGCAAGCTCAACTCTGAGGCCGAGGCAAACGAGGCGGCCTCCCACGGCCAAGCCCGAGGCCGACGAGGCGTCCTCCCATGGCCAAAGCCGACGAGGCGGCCTCCCACAGCCAAGCCCGAGGCTGACGGGGTGGACTCCCAACTCAAGCCCGAGGCAGACGATGCAGCCTTCCAAGCTCAACTCTGAGGCCAAGGCAAACGAGGCGGCCTCCCACGGCCAAGCCCGAGGCCGACGAGGCAGCCTCCCACGGCCAAGCCAAAGGCCGACGAGGTGGCCTCTCACGCCATGCCCGAGGTTGACGAGGCGGCCTCTCACGCCAAGCCAGAGGCCGACAAGGCGGCTTCCCAAGCTCAACCCTGAGGCCGATGCCGATGCCGAAAATTGACGACATTCCTCTTCTGTCTTTGTTGTTAATGATGCAACAGTCCATCATGTGATTTTCTTACCCGAAATTTCAAATATTAATAAAATCTGTTTCTGTAAGTGTGGTGTTTGTGAGCTTGGCCTCAACTGCTATTCTGAACCAAAAATTATTGAAATACAGCATTCTTTTTCTAGGTGTGGCGATCCTCTTACGTGAAATTTCAAATATTAACAAACACTTTCTCTGTAAATGTGATGTTATCGACTATACTAGACCTCAACCAATCTTCTGAACTGAAAATCTTTGAGTTAAAACACTCCTCTTTTGGGTGTGGTGGTGATGCAGCAGTTCATCACGTGATCCTCCTGCCTGAAATTTCAACTATTAACAAACACTGGTTCTGTACATGCAGTGGTAGTGACCCAGCCAACCCTCAATTGATCTTCTGAACGCAAAAATCTTCGAGTGAAACACTCTTCTCTGGACATGGACACAACATTGAATATTGCAGAGGCTCCTCAAATAGTCCGCTACATGCCACAACAGCTTGTGTACCAGCATTTTGAATCTCATTATGTGATCAATATGGGAGCCAATGCCACACGCACTGATGAAGACAGAGGTTTAAAATGGTTGAAGAAAATGATTACTGCCGCAGACATTTTGCTGGGCTGCTACAAAGTCTTCAGGTTCATATGCAACTTTTTCAGCTAAAAATGAGAATGAGAGGAGAATCACGGACCATGCCGACGAGGCTCCCTCCCACGCCAAGCCCGAGGCCGACGAGGCTGCATCCCACCTCAAACTGAAGCCAGAGACTGATGAGACGGCTTCGCAAGCCAATCCCAAGCCCAACAAGGCGGCCTCCCAAGCCAACACCAAGCCAGAGGCTGACGAGGCGGCTTCCCAAGCTCAATCCTGAGGCTGAAGCAGATCCTGAAAATTGACGACACTCCTCTTCTGGCTTTGTTGTTAATGATGCAACAGTCCATCATGTGATTTTCTTACCCGAAATTTCAAATATTAATAAAATCTGTTTCTGTAAGTGTGGTGTTTGTGAGCTTGGCCTCAACTGCTATTCTGAGCCAAAAATTATTAAAATACAGCATTCCTCTTCTAGGTGTGGCAATCCTCTTACGTGAAATTTCAAATATTGACAAACACTTGTTCTGTAAATGTGGTGTTATCGACTATACTAGACCTCAGCCAATCTTCTGTACTGAAAATCTTTGAGTTAAAACACTCCTCTTCTGGGTGTGGTGGTGATGCAGCAGTTCATCACGTGATCCTCCTGCCTGAAATTTCAACTATTAACAAACACTGCTTCTGTACATGCAGTGGTAGTGACCCAGCCAACCCTCAACTGATCTTCTGAACGCCAAAAACTTAGAGTGAAACACTCTTCTCTGGACATGGACACAACATTGAATATTGCAGAGGCTCCTCAAATAGTCCTCTACATGCCACAACAGCTTGTGTACCAGCGTTTTGAATCTCATTATGTGATCAATATGGGAACCAATGCCACATGCACTGATGAAGACAGAGGTTTAAAATGGTTGAAGAAAATGATTACCGCTGCAGACATTTTGCTGGGCTGCTACAAAGTCTTCAGGTTCATATGCAACTTTTTCAGCTAAAAATGAGAATGACAGGAGAATCACGGACCAAGCCGACGAGGCGGCCTACCACGCCAAAGCCGAGGCAGACGAGGCGGCCTCCCAAGCCCACTCCAAGCCAGAGGCCGACGAGGCGTCCTCCCACGGCCAAAGCCAAGGCCGACGAGGTGGCCTCCCACGGCCAAGCCCGAGGCAGACGAAGCAGCCTTGCAAGCTCAACTCTGAGGCTGAGGCAGACGAGGCGGCCTCCCACGCCATGACCGAGGTCGACGAGGCGGCCTCCCATGACCAAGCACGGGGCCGACCAGGTGGCCTCCCACGGCCAAGCCAAAGGCCGACGAGGCAGTTTCCCAAGCTCAACCCTGAGGCCGAGGCCGATGCCGAAAATTGACGACACTTCTCTTCTGGCTTTGTTGTTAATGATGCAACAGTCCATCATGTGATTTTCTTACCCGAAATTTCAAATATTAATAAAATCTGTTTCTGTAAGTGTGGTGCTTGTGAGCTTGGCCTCAACTGCTATTCTGAACCAAAAATTATTAAAATACAGCATTCCGCTTCTAAATGTGGCAATCCTCTTACCTGAAATTTCAAATATTAACAAACACTTGTTCTGTAAATGTGGTGTTATCCGTGTTATACTAGACCTCAGAGAATCTTCTGAACTGAAAATCTTTGAGTTAAAACACTCCTCTTCTGGGTGTGGTTGTGATGCAGCAGTTCATCACGTGATCCTCCTGCCTGAAATTTCAACTATTAACAAACACTGCTTCTGTACATGCAGTGGTAGTGACCCAGCCAACCCTCAACTGATCTTCGGAACTGAAAATTCTTGACTTAAGAAAATTCCTCTTCTGGCTCCGGTGTTCATCTTCCCTGAAATTTCAACTATTAACACTACAAACACTGGTTCTGTACATGCAGTGGTAGTGACCCAGCCAGTCCTCAGCTGATCTTCTGAACGCCAAAAACTTCGAGTGAAACACTCTTCTCTGGACATGGACACAACATTGAATATTGCAGAGGCTCCTCAAATAGTCCTCTACATGCCACAACAGCTTGTGTACCAGCGTTTTGAATCTCATTGTGTGATCAATATGGGAGCCAATGCCACACACACTGATGAAGACAGAGGTTTAAAATGGTTGAAGAAAATGATTACCGCTGCAGACATTTTGCTGGGCTGCTACAAAGTCTTCAGGTTCATATGCAACTTTTTCAGCTAAAAATGAGAATGAGAGGAGAATCACGGACCAAGCCGACGAGGCGGCCTCCCACGCCAAGCCCGAGGCTGACCAGGCGGCCTCCCAAGCCCACTCCAAGCCAGAGGCCGACGAGGCGGCCTCCCAAGCTCAACCCTGAGGCCGAGGCCGACGAGGCGTCCTCCCACGGCCAAGCCCGAGGCCGACGGGGTGGACTCCCAACTCAAGCCCGAGGCAGACGATGCAGCCTTGCAAGCTCAACTCTGAGGCCGAGGCAAACGAGGCGGCCTCCCACGGCCAAGCCCGAGGCCGACGAGGCGTCCTCCCATGGCCAAAGCCGACGAGGCGGCCTCCCACAGCCAAGCCCGAGGCTGACGGGGTGGACTCCCAACTCAAGCCCGAGGCAGACGATGCAGCCTTCCAAGCTCAACTCTGAGGCCAAGGCAAACGAGGCGGCCTCCCACGGCCAAGCCCGAGGCCGACGAGGCAGCCTCCCACGGCCAAGCCAAAGGCCGACGAGGTGGCCTCTCACGCCATGCCCGAGGTTGACGAGGCGGCCTCTCACGCCAAGCCAGAGGCCGACAAGGCGGCTTCCCAAGCTCAACCCTGAGGCCGATGCCGATGCCGAAAATTGACGACATTCCTCTTCTGTCTTTGTTGTTAATGATGCAACAGTCCATCATGTGATTTTCTTACCCGAAATTTCAAATATTAATAAAATCTGTTTCTGTAAGTGTGGTGTTTGTGAGCTTGGCCTCAACTGCTATTCTGAACCAAAAATTATTGAAATACAGCATTCTTTTTCTAGGTGTGGCGATCCTCTTACGTGAAATTTCAAATATTAACAAACACTTTCTCTGTAAATGTGATGTTATCGACTATACTAGACCTCAACCAATCTTCTGAACTGAAAATCTTTGAGTTAAAACACTCCTCTTTTGGGTGTGGTGGTGATGCAGCAGTTCATCACGTGATCCTCCTGCCTGAAATTTCAACTATTAACAAACACTGGTTCTGTACATGCAGTGGTAGTGACCCAGCCAACCCTCAATTGATCTTCTGAACGCAAAAATCTTCGAGTGAAACACTCTTCTCTGGACATGGACACAACATTGAATATTGCAGAGGCTCCTCAAATAGTCCGCTACATGCCACAACAGCTTGTGTACCAGCATTTTGAATCTCATTATGTGATCAATATGGGAGCCAATGCCACACGCACTGATGAAGACAGAGGTTTAAAATGGTTGAAGAAAATGATTACTGCCGCAGACATTTTGCTGGGCTGCTACAAAGTCTTCAGGTTCATATGCAACTTTTTCAGCTAAAAATGAGAATGAGAGGAGAATCACGGACCATGCCGACGAGGCTCCCTCCCACGCCAAGCCCGAGGCCGACGAGGCTGCATCCCACCTCAAACTGAAGCCAGAGACTGATGAGACGGCTGCGCAAGCCAATCCCAAGCCCAACAAGGTCGGCCTCCCAAGCCAACACCAAGCCAGAGGCTGACGAGGCGGCTTCCCAAGCTCAATCCTGAGGCTGAAGCAGATCCTGAAAATTGACGACACTCCTCTTCTGGCTTTGTTGTTAATGATGCAACAGTCCATCATGTGATTTTCTTACCCGAAATTTCAAATATTAATAAAATCTGTTTCTGTAAGTGTGGTGTTTGTGAGCTTGGCCTCAACTGCTATTCTGAGCCAAAAATTATTAAAATACAGCATTCCGCTTCTAAATGTGGCAATCCTCTTACCTGAAACTTCAAATATTGACAAACACTTGTTCTGTAAATGTGGTGTTATCCGTGTTATACTAGACCTCAGAGAATCTTCTGAACTGAAAATCTTTGAGTTAAAACACTCCTCTTCTGGGTGTGGTTGTGATGCAGCAGTTCATCACGTGATCCTCCTGCCTGAAATTTCAACTATTAACAAACACTGCTTCTGTACATGCAGTGGTAGTGACCCAGCCAACCCTCAACTGATCTTCGGAACTGAAAATTCTTGACTTAAGAAAATTCCTCTTCTGGCTCCGGTGTTCATCTTCCCTGAAATTTCAACTATTAACACTACAAACACTGGTTCTGTACATGCAGTGGTAGTGACCCAGCCAGTCCTCAGCTGATCTTCTGAACGCCAAAAACTTCGAGTGAAACACTCTTCTCTGGACATGGACACAACATTGAATATTGCAGAGGCTCCTCAAATAGTCCTCTACATGCCACAACAGCTTGTGTACCAGCGTTTTGAATCTCATTATGTGATCAATATGGGAGCCAATGCCACACACACTGATGAAGACAGAGGTTTAAAATGGTTGAAGAAAATGATTACCGCTGCAGACATTTTGCTGGGCTGCTACAAAGTCTTCAGGTTCATATGCAACTTTTTCAGCTAAAAATGAGAATGAGAGGAGAATCACGGACCAAGCCGACGAGGCGGCCTCCCACGCCAAGCCCGAGGCTGACCAGGCGGCCTCCCAAGCCCACTCCAAGCCAGAGGCCGACGAGGCGGCCTCCCAAGCTCAACCCTGAGGCCGAGGCCGACGAGGCGTCCTCCCACGGCCAAGCCCGAGGCCGACGGGGTGGACTCCCAACTCAAGCCCGAGGCAGACGATGCAGCCTTGCAAGCTCAACTCTGAGGCCGAGGCAAACGAGGCGGCCTCCCACGGCCAAGCCCGAGGCCGACGAGGCGTCCTCCCATGGCCAAAGCCGACGAGGCGGCCTCCCACAGCCAAGCCCGAGGCTGACGGGGTGGACTCCCAACTCAAGCCCGAGGCAGACGATGCAGCCTTCCAAGCTCAACTCTGAGGCCAAGGCAAACGAGGCGGCCTCCCACGGCCAAGCCCGAGGCCGACGAGGCAGCCTCCCACGGCCAAGCCAAAGGCCGACGAGGTGGCCTCTCACGCCATGCCCGAGGTTGACGAGGCGGCCTCTCACGCCAAGCCAGAGGCCGACAAGGCGGCTTCCCAAGCTCAACCCTGAGGCCGATGCCGATGCCGAAAATTGACGACATTCCTCTTCTGTCTTTGTTGTTAATGATGCAACAGTCCATCATGTGATTTTCTTACCCGAAATTTCAAATATTAATAAAATCTGTTTCTGTAAGTGTGGTGTTTGTGAGCTTGGCCTCAACTGCTATTCTGAACCAAAAATTATTGAAATACAGCATTCTTTTTCTAGGTGTGGCGATCCTCTTACGTGAAATTTCAAATATTAACAAACACTTTCTCTGTAAATGTGATGTTATCGACTATACTAGACCTCAACCAATCTTCTGAACTGAAAATCTTTGAGTTAAAACACTCCTCTTTTGGGTGTGGTGGTGATGCAGCAGTTCATCACGTGATCCTCCTGCCTGAAATTTCAACTATTAACAAACACTGGTTCTGTACATGCAGTGGTAGTGACCCAGCCAACCCTCAATTGATCTTCTGAACGCAAAAATCTTCGAGTGAAACACTCTTCTCTGGACATGGACACAACATTGAATATTGCAGAGGCTCCTCAAATAGTCCGCTACATGCCACAACAGCTTGTGTACCAGCATTTTGAATCTCATTATGTGATCAATATGGGAGCCAATGCCACACGCACTGATGAAGACAGAGGTTTAAAATGGTTGAAGAAAATGATTACTGCCGCAGACATTTTGCTGGGCTGCTACAAAGTCTTCAGGTTCATATGCAACTTTTTCAGCTAAAAATGAGAATGAGAGGAGAATCACGGACCATGCCGACGAGGCTCCCTCCCACGCCAAGCCCGAGGCCGACGAGGCTGCATCCCACCTCAAACTGAAGCCAGAGACTGATGAGACGGCTTCGCAAGCCAATCCCAAGCCCAACAAGGCGGCCTCCCAAGCCAACACCAAGCCAGAGGCTGACGAGGCGGCTTCCCAAGCTCAATCCTGAGGCTGAAGCAGATCCTGAAAATTGACGACACTCCTCTTCTGGCTTTGTTGTTAATGATGCAACAGTCCATCATGTGATTTTCTTACCCGAAATTTCAAATATTAATAAAATCTGTTTCTGTAAGTGTGGTGTTTGTGAGCTTGGCCTCAACTGCTATTCTGAGCCAAAAATTATTAAAATACAGCATTCCTCTTCTAGGTGTGGCAATCCTCTTACGTGAAATTTCAAATATTAACAAACACTTGTTCTGTAAATGTGGTGTTATCGACTATACTAGACCTCAGCCAATCTTCTGTACTGAAAATCTTTGAGTTAAAACACTCCTCTTCTGGGTGTGGTGGTGATGCAGCAGTTCATCACGTGATCCTCCTGCCTGAAATTTCAACTATTAACAAACACTGCTTCTGTACATGCAGTGGTAGTGACCCAGCCAACCCTCAACTGATCTTCTGAACGCCAAAAACTTCGAGTGAAACACTCTTCTCTGGACATGGACACAACATTGAATATTGCAGAGGCTCCTCAAATAGTCCTCTACATGCCACAACAGCTTGTGTACCAGCGTTTTGAATCTCATTATGTGATCAATATGGGAACCAATGCCACATGCACTGATGAAGACAGAGGTTTAAAATGGTTGAAGAAAATGATTACCGCTGCAGACATTTTGCTGGGCTGCTACAAAGTCTTCAGGTTCATATGCAACTTTTTCAGCTAAAAATGAGAATGAGAGGAGAATCACGGACCAAGCCGACGAGGCGGCCTCCCACGCCAAGCCCGAGGCTGACCAGGCGGCCTCCCAAGCCCACTCCAAGCCAGAGGCCGACGAGGCGGCCTCCCAAGCTCAACCCTGAGGCCGAGGCCGACGAGGCGTCCTCCCACGGCCAAGCCCGAGGCCGACGGGGTGGACTCCCAACTCAAGCCCGAGGCAGACGATGCAGCCTTGCAAGCTCAACTCTGAGGCCGAGGCAAACGAGGCGGCCTCCCACGGCCAAGCCCGAGGCCGACGAGGCGTCCTCCCATGGCCAAAGCCGACGAGGCGGCCTCCCACAGCCAAGCCCGAGGCTGACGGGGTGGACTCCCAACTCAAGCCCGAGGCAGACGATGCAGCCTTCCAAGCTCAACTCTGAGGCCAAGGCAAACGAGGCGGCCTCCCACGGCCAAGCCCGAGGCCGACGAGGCAGCCTCCCACGGCCAAGCCAAAGGCCGACGAGGTGGCCTCTCACGCCATGCCCGAGGTTGACGAGGCGGCCTCTCACGCCAAGCCAGAGGCCGACAAGGCGGCTTCCCAAGCTCAACCCTGAGGCCGATGCCGATGCCGAAAATTGACGACATTCCTCTTCTGTCTTTGTTGTTAATGATGCAACAGTCCATCATGTGATTTTCTTACCCGAAATTTCAAATATTAATAAAATCTGTTTCTGTAAGTGTGGTGTTTGTGAGCTTGGCCTCAACTGCTATTCTGAACCAAAAATTATTGAAATACAGCATTCTTTTTCTAGGTGTGGCGATCCTCTTACGTGAAATTTCAAATATTAACAAACACTTTCTCTGTAAATGTGATGTTATCGACTATACTAGACCTCAACCAATCTTCTGAACTGAAAATCTTTGAGTTAAAACACTCCTCTTTTGGGTGTGGTGGTGATGCAGCAGTTCATCACGTGATCCTCCTGCCTGAAATTTCAACTATTAACAAACACTGGTTCTGTACATGCAGTGGTAGTGACCCAGCCAACCCTCAATTGATCTTCTGAACGCAAAAATCTTCGAGTGAAACACTCTTCTCTGGACATGGACACAACATTGAATATTGCAGAGGCTCCTCAAATAGTCCGCTACATGCCACAACAGCTTGTGTACCAGCATTTTGAATCTCATTATGTGATCAATATGGGAGCCAATGCCACACGCACTGATGAAGACAGAGGTTTAAAATGGTTGAAGAAAATGATTACTGCCGCAGACATTTTGCTGGGCTGCTACAAAGTCTTCAGGTTCATATGCAACTTTTTCAGCTAAAAATGAGAATGAGAGGAGAATCACGGACCATGCCGACGAGGCTCCCTCCCACGCCAAGCCCGAGGCCGACGAGGCTGCATCCCACCTCAAACTGAAGCCAGAGACTGATGAGACGGCTTCGCAAGCCAATCCCAAGCCCAACAAGGCGGCCTCCCAAGCCAACACCAAGCCAGAGGCTGACGAGGCGGCTTCCCAAGCTCAATCCTGAGGCTGAAGCAGATCCTGAAAATTGACGACACTCCTCTTCTGGCTTTGTTGTTAATGATGCAACAGTCCATCATGTGATTTTCTTACCCGAAATTTCAAATATTAATAAAATCTGTTTCTGTAAGTGTGGTGTTTGTGAGCTTGGCCTCAACTGCTATTCTGAGCCAAAAATTATTAAAATACAGCATTCCGCTTCTAAATGTGGCAATCCTCTTACCTGAAACTTCAAATATTGACAAACACTTGTTCTGTAAATGTGGTGTTATCCGTGTTATACTAGACCTCAGAGAATCTTCTGAACTGAAAATCTTTGAGTTAAAACACTCCTCTTCTGGGTGTGGTTGTGATGCAGCAGTTCATCACGTGATCCTCCTGCCTGAAATTTCAACTATTAACAAACACTGCTTCTGTACATGCAGTGGTAGTGACCCAGCCAACCCTCAACTGATCTTCGGAACTGAAAATTCTTGACTTAAGAAAATTCCTCTTCTGGCTCCGGTGTTCATCTTCCCTGAAATTTCAACTATTAACACTACAAACACTGGTTCTGTACATGCAGTGGTAGTGACCCAGCCAGTCCTCAGCTGATCTTCTGAACGCCAAAAACTTCGAGTGAAACACTCTTCTCTGGACATGGACACAACATTGAATATTGCAGAGGCTCCTCAAATAGTCCTCTACATGCCACAACAGCTTGTGTACCAGCGTTTTGAATCTCATTATGTGATCAATATGGGAGCCAATGCCACACACACTGATGAAGACAGAGGTTTAAAATGGTTGAAGAAAATGATTACCGCTGCAGACATTTTGCTGGGCTGCTACAAAGTCTTCAGGTTCATATGCAACTTTTTCAGCTAAAAATGAGAATGAGAGGAGAATCACGGACCAAGCCGACGAGGCGGCCTCCCACGCCAAGCCCGAGGCTGACCAGGCGGCCTCCCAAGCCCACTCCAAGCCAGAGGCCGACGAGGCGGCCTCCCAAGCTCAACCCTGAGGCCGAGGCCGACGAGGCGTCCTCCCACGGCCAAGCCCGAGGCCGACGGGGTGGACTCCCAACTCAAGCCCGAGGCAGACGATGCAGCCTTGCAAGCTCAACTCTGAGGCCGAGGCAAACGAGGCGGCCTCCCACGGCCAAGCCCGAGGCCGACGAGGCGTCCTCCCATGGCCAAAGCCGACGAGGCGGCCTCCCACAGCCAAGCCCGAGGCTGACGGGGTGGACTCCCAACTCAAGCCCGAGGCAGACGATGCAGCCTTCCAAGCTCAACTCTGAGGCCAAGGCAAACGAGGCGGCCTCCCACGGCCAAGCCCGAGGCCGACGAGGCAGCCTCCCACGGCCAAGCCAAAGGCCGACGAGGTGGCCTCTCACGCCATGCCCGAGGTTGACGAGGCGGCCTCTCACGCCAAGCCAGAGGCCGACAAGGCGGCTTCCCAAGCTCAACCCTGAGGCCGATGCCGATGCCGAAAATTGACGACATTCCTCTTCTGTCTTTGTTGTTAATGATGCAACAGTCCATCATGTGATTTTCTTACCCGAAATTTCAAATATTAATAAAATCTGTTTCTGTAAGTGTGGTGTTTGTGAGCTTGGCCTCAACTGCTATTCTGAACCAAAAATTATTGAAATACAGCATTCTTTTTCTAGGTGTGGCGATCCTCTTACGTGAAATTTCAAATATTAACAAACACTTTCTCTGTAAATGTGATGTTATCGACTATACTAGACCTCAACCAATCTTCTGAACTGAAAATCTTTGAGTTAAAACACTCCTCTTTTGGGTGTGGTGGTGATGCAGCAGTTCATCACGTGATCCTCCTGCCTGAAATTTCAACTATTAACAAACACTGGTTCTGTACATGCAGTGGTAGTGACCCAGCCAACCCTCAATTGATCTTCTGAACGCAAAAATCTTCGAGTGAAACACTCTTCTCTGGACATGGACACAACATTGAATATTGCAGAGGCTCCTCAAATAGTCCGCTACATGCCACAACAGCTTGTGTACCAGCATTTTGAATCTCATTATGTGATCAATATGGGAGCCAATGCCACACGCACTGATGAAGACAGAGGTTTAAAATGGTTGAAGAAAATGATTACTGCCGCAGACATTTTGCTGGGCTGCTACAAAGTCTTCAGGTTCATATGCAACTTTTTCAGCTAAAAATGAGAATGAGAGGAGAATCACGGACCATGCCGACGAGGCTCCCTCCCACGCCAAGCCCGAGGCCGACGAGGCTGCATCCCACCTCAAACTGAAGCCAGAGACTGATGAGACGGCTTCGCAAGCCAATCCCAAGCCCAACAAGGCGGCCTCCCAAGCCAACACCAAGCCAGAGGCTGACGAGGCGGCTTCCCAAGCTCAATCCTGAGGCTGAAGCAGATCCTGAAAATTGACGACACTCCTCTTCTGGCTTTGTTGTTAATGATGCAACAGTCCATCATGTGATTTTCTTACCCGAAATTTCAAATATTAATAAAATCTGTTTCTGTAAGTGTGGTGTTTGTGAGCTTGGCCTCAACTGCTATTCTGAGCCAAAAATTATTAAAATACAGCATTCCTCTTCTAGGTGTGGCAATCCTCTTACGTGAAATTTCAAATATTAACAAACACTTGTTCTGTAAATGTGGTGTTATCGACTATACTAGACCTCAGCCAATCTTCTGTACTGAAAATCTTTGAGTTAAAACACTCCTCTTCTGGGTGTGGTGGTGATGCAGCAGTTCATCACGTGATCCTCCTGCCTGAAATTTCAACTATTAACAAACACTGCTTCTGTACATGCAGTGGTAGTGACCCAGCCAACCCTCAACTGATCTTCTGAACGCCAAAAACTTCGAGTGAAACACTCTTCTCTGGACATGGACACAACATTGAATATTGCAGAGGCTCCTCAAATAGTCCTCTACATGCCACAACAGCTTGTGTACCAGCGTTTTGAATCTCATTATGTGATCAATATGGGAACCAATGCCACATGCACTGATGAAGACAGAGGTTTAAAATGGTTGAAGAAAATGATTACCGCTGCAGACATTTTGCTGGGCTGCTACAAAGTCTTCAGGTTCATATGCAACTTTTTCAGCTAAAAATGAGAATGACAGGAGAATCACGGACCAAGCCGACGAGGCGGCCTACCACGCCAAAGCCGAGGCAGACGAGGCGGCCTCCCAAGCCCACTCCAAGCCAGAGGCCGACGAGGCGTCCTCCCACGGCCAAAGCCAAGGCCGACGAGGTGGCCTCCCACGGCCAAGCCCGAGGCAGACGAAGCAGCCTTGCAAGCTCAACTCTGAGGCTGAGGCAGACGAGGCGGCCTCCCACGCCATGACCGAGGTCGACGAGGCGGCCTCCCATGACCAAGCACGGGGCCGACCAGGTGGCCTCCCACGGCCAAGCCAAAGGCCGACGAGGCAGTTTCCCAAGCTCAACCCTGAGGCCGAGGCCGATGCCGAAAATTGACGACACTTCTCTTCTGGCTTTGTTGTTAATGATGCAACAGTCCATCATGTGATTTTCTTACCCGAAATTTCAAATATTAATAAAATCTGTTTCTGTAAGTGTGGTGTTTGTGAGCTTGGCCTCAACTGCTATTCTGAACCAAAAATTATTAAAATACAGCATTCCGCTTCTAAATGTGGCAATCCTCTTACCTGAAATTTCAAATATTGACAAACACTTGTTCTGTAAATGTGGTGTTATCCGTGTTATACTAGACCTCAGAGAATCTTCTGAACTGAAAATCTTTGAGTTAAAACACTCCTCTTCTGGGTGTGGTTGTGATGCAGCAGTTCATCACGTGATCCTCCTGCCTGAAATTTCAACTATTAACAAACACTGCTTCTGTACATGCAGTGGTAGTGACCCAGCCAACCCTCAACTGATCTTCGGAACTGAAAATTCTTGACTTAAGAAAATTCCTCTTCTGGCTCCGGTGTTCATCTTCCCTGAAATTTCAACTATTAACACTACAAACACTGGTTCTGTACATGCAGTGGTAGTGACCCAGCCAGTCCTCAGCTGATCTTCTGAACGCCAAAAACTTCGAGTGAAACACTCTTCTCTGGACATGGACACAACATTGAATATTGCAGAGGCTCCTCAAATAGTCCTCTACATGCCACAACAGCTTGTGTACCAGCGTTTTGAATCTCATTATGTGATCAATATGGGAGCCAATGCCACACACACTGATGAAGACAGAGGTTTAAAATGGTTGAAGAAAATGATTACCGCTGCAGACATTTTGCTGGGCTGCTACAAAGTCTTCAGGTTCATATGCAACTTTTTCAGCTAAAAATGAGAATGAGAGGAGAATCACGGACCAAGCCGACGAGGCGGCCTCCCACGCCAAGCCCGAGGCTGACCAGGCGGCCTCCCAAGCCCACTCCAAGCCAGAGGCCGACGAGGCGGCCTCCCAAGCTCAACCCTGAGGCCGAGGCCGACGAGGCGTCCTCCCACGGCCAAGCCCGAGGCCGACGGGGTGGACTCCCAACTCAAGCCCGAGGCAGACGATGCAGCCTTGCAAGCTCAACTCTGAGGCCGAGGCAAACGAGGCGGCCTCCCACGGCCAAGCCCGAGGCCGACGAGGCGTCCTCCCATGGCCAAAGCCGACGAGGCGGCCTCCCACAGCCAAGCCCGAGGCTGACGGGGTGGACTCCCAACTCAAGCCCGAGGCAGACGATGCAGCCTTCCAAGCTCAACTCTGAGGCCAAGGCAAACGAGGCGGCCTCCCACGGCCAAGCCCGAGGCCGACGAGGCAGCCTCCCACGGCCAAGCCAAAGGCCGACGAGGTGGCCTCTCACGCCATGCCCGAGGTTGACGAGGCGGCCTCTCACGCCAAGCCAGAGGCCGACAAGGCGGCTTCCCAAGCTCAACCCTGAGGCCGATGCCGATGCCGAAAATTGACGACATTCCTCTTCTGTCTTTGTTGTTAATGATGCAACAGTCCATCATGTGATTTTCTTACCCGAAATTTCAAATATTAATAAAATCTGTTTCTGTAAGTGTGGTGTTTGTGAGCTTGGCCTCAACTGCTATTCTGAACCAAAAATTATTGAAATACAGCATTCTTTTTCTAGGTGTGGCGATCCTCTTACGTGAAATTTCAAATATTAACAAACACTTTCTCTGTAAATGTGATGTTATCGACTATACTAGACCTCAACCAATCTTCTGAACTGAAAATCTTTGAGTTAAAACACTCCTCTTTTGGGTGTGGTGGTGATGCAGCAGTTCATCACGTGATCCTCCTGCCTGAAATTTCAACTATTAACAAACACTGGTTCTGTACATGCAGTGGTAGTGACCCAGCCAACCCTCAATTGATCTTCTGAACGCAAAAATCTTCGAGTGAAACACTCTTCTCTGGACATGGACACAACATTGAATATTGCAGAGGCTCCTCAAATAGTCCGCTACATGCCACAACAGCTTGTGTACCAGCATTTTGAATCTCATTATGTGATCAATATGGGAGCCAATGCCACACGCACTGATGAAGACAGAGGTTTAAAATGGTTGAAGAAAATGATTACTGCCGCAGACATTTTGCTGGGCTGCTACAAAGTCTTCAGGTTCATATGCAACTTTTTCAGCTAAAAATGAGAATGAGAGGAGAATCACGGACCATGCCGACGAGGCTCCCTCCCACGCCAAGCCCGAGGCCGACGAGGCTGCATCCCACCTCAAACTGAAGCCAGAGACTGATGAGACGGCTTCGCAAGCCAATCCCAAGCCCAACAAGGCGGCCTCCCAAGCCAACACCAAGCCAGAGGCTGACGAGGCGGCTTCCCAAGCTCAATCCTGAGGCTGAAGCAGATCCTGAAAATTGACGACACTCCTCTTCTGGCTTTGTTGTTAATGATGCAACAGTCCATCATGTGATTTTCTTACCCGAAATTTCAAATATTAATAAAATCTGTTTCTGTAAGTGTGGTGTTTGTGAGCTTGGCCTCAACTGCTATTCTGAGCCAAAAATTATTAAAATACAGCATTCCTCTTCTAGGTGTGGCAATCCTCTTACGTGAAATTTCAAATATTAACAAACACTTGTTCTGTAAATGTGGTGTTATCGACTATACTAGACCTCAGCCAATCTTCTGTACTGAAAATCTTTGAGTTAAAACACTCCTCTTCTGGGTGTGGTGGTGATGCAGCAGTTCATCACGTGATCCTCCTGCCTGAAATTTCAACTATTAACAAACACTGCTTCTGTACATGCAGTGGTAGTGACCCAGCCAACCCTCAACTGATCTTCTGAACGCCAAAAACTTCGAGTGAAACACTCTTCTCTGGACATGGACACAACATTGAATATTGCAGAGGCTCCTCAAATAGTCCTCTACATGCCACAACAGCTTGTGTACCAGCGTTTTGAATCTCATTATGTGATCAATATGGGAACCAATGCCACATGCACTGATGAAGACAGAGGTTTAAAATGGTTGAAGAAAATGATTACCGCTGCAGACATTTTGCTGGGCTGCTACAAAGTCTTCAGGTTCATATGCAACTTTTTCAGCTAAAAATGAGAATGACAGGAGAATCACGGACCAAGCCGACGAGGCGGCCTACCACGCCAAAGCCGAGGCAGACGAGGCGGCCTCCCAAGCCCACTCCAAGCCAGAGGCCGACGAGGCGTCCTCCCACGGCCAAAGCCAAGGCCGACGAGGTGGCCTCCCACGGCCAAGCCCGAGGCAGACGAAGCAGCCTTGCAAGCTCAACTCTGAGGCTGAGGCAGACGAGGCGGCCTCCCACGCCATGACCGAGGTCGACGAGGCGGCCTCCCATGACCAAGCACGGGGCCGACCAGGTGGCCTCCCACGGCCAAGCCAAAGGCCGACGAGGCAGTTTCCCAAGCTCAACCCTGAGGCCGAGGCCGATGCCGAAAATTGACGACACTTCTCTTCTGGCTTTGTTGTTAATGATGCAACAGTCCATCATGTGATTTTCTTACCCGAAATTTCAAATATTAATAAAATCTGTTTCTGTAAGTGTGGTGTTTGTGAGCTTGGCCTCAACTGCTATTCTGAACCAAAAATTATTAAAATACAGCATTCCGCTTCTAAATGTGGCAATCCTCTTACCTGAAATTTCAAATATTGACAAACACTTGTTCTGTAAATGTGGTGTTATCCGTGTTATACTAGACCTCAGAGAATCTTCTGAACTGAAAATCTTTGAGTTAAAACACTCCTCTTCTGGGTGTGGTTGTGATGCAGCAGTTCATCACGTGATCCTCCTGCCTGAAATTTCAACTATTAACAAACACTGCTTCTGTACATGCAGTGGTAGTGACCCAGCCAACCCTCAACTGATCTTCGGAACTGAAAATTCTTGACTTAAGAAAATTCCTCTTCTGGCTCCGGTGTTCATCTTCCCTGAAATTTCAACTATTAACACTACAAACACTGGTTCTGTACATGCAGTGGTAGTGACCCAGCCAGTCCTCAGCTGATCTTCTGAACGCCAAAAACTTCGAGTGAAACACTCTTCTCTGGACATGGACACAACATTGAATATTGCAGAGGCTCCTCAAATAGTCCTCTACATGCCACAACAGCTTGTGTACCAGCGTTTTGAATCTCATTATGTGATCAATATGGGAGCCAATGCCACACACACTGATGAAGACAGAGGTTTAAAATGGTTGAAGAAAATGATTACCGCTGCAGACATTTTGCTGGGCTGCTACAAAGTCTTCAGGTTCATATGCAACTTTTTCAGCTAAAAATGAGAATGAGAGGAGAATCACGGACCAAGCCGACGAGGCGGCCTCCCACGCCAAGCCCGAGGCTGACCAGGCGGCCTCCCAAGCCCACTCCAAGCCAGAGGCCGACGAGGCGGCCTCCCAAGCTCAACCCTGAGGCCGAGGCCGACGAGGCGTCCTCCCACGGCCAAGCCCGAGGCCGACGGGGTGGACTCCCAACTCAAGCCCGAGGCAGACGATGCAGCCTTGCAAGCTCAACTCTGAGGCCGAGGCAAACGAGGCGGCCTCCCACGGCCAAGCCCGAGGCCGACGAGGCGTCCTCCCATGGCCAAAGCCGACGAGGCGGCCTCCCACAGCCAAGCCCGAGGCTGACGGGGTGGACTCCCAACTCAAGCCCGAGGCAGACGATGCAGCCTTCCAAGCTCAACTCTGAGGCCAAGGCAAACGAGGTGGCCTCCCACGGCCAAGCCCGAGGCCGACGAGGCAGCCTCCCACGGCCAAGCCAAAGGCCGACGAGGTGGCCTCTCACGCCATGCCCGAGGTTGACGAGGCGGCCTCTCACGCCAAGCCAGAGGCCGACAAGGCGGCTTCCCAAGCTCAACCCTGAGGCCGATGCCGATGCCGAAAATTGACGACATTCCTCTTCTGGCTTTGTTGTTAATGATGCAACAGTCCATCATGTGATTTTCTTACCCGAAATTTCAAATATTAATAAAATCTGTTTCTGTAAGTGTGGTGTTTGTGAGCTTGGCCTCAACTGCTATTCTGAACCAAAAATTATTGAAATACAGCATTCTTTTTCTAGGTGTGGCGATCCTCTTACGTGAAATTTCAAATATTAACAAACACTTTCTCTGTAAATGTGATGTTATCGACTATACTAGACCTCAACCAATCTTCTGAACTGAAAATCTTTGAGTTAAAACACTCCTCTTTTGGGTGTGGTGGTGATGCAGCAGTTCATCACGTGATCCTCCTGCCTGAAATTTCAACTATTAACAAACACTGGTTCTGTACATGCAGTGGTAGTGACCCAGCCAACCCTCAACTGATCTTCTGAACGCAAAAACTTCGAGTGAAACACTCTTCTCTGGACATGGACACAACATTGAATATTGCAGAGGCTCCTCAAATAGTCCGCTACATGCCACAACAGCTTGTGTACCAGCATTTTGAATCTCATTATGTGATCAATATGGGAGCCAATGCCACACGCACTGATGAAGACAGAGGTTTAAAATGGTTGAAGAAAATGATTACTGCCGCAGACATTTTGCTGGGCTGCTACAAAGTCTTCAGGTTCATATGCAACTTTTTCAGCTAAAAATGAGAATGAGAGGAGAATCACGGACCATGCCGACGAGGCTCCCTCCCATGCCAAGCCCGAGGCCGACGAGGCTGCATCCCACCTCAAACTGAAGCCAGAGACTGATGAGACGGCTTCGCAAGCCAATCCCAAGCCCAACAAGGCGGCCTCCCAAGCCAACACCAAGCCAGAGGCTGACGAGGCGGCTTCCCAAGCTCAATCCTGAGGCTGAAGCAGATCCTGAAAATTGACGACACTCCTCTTCTGGCTTTGTTGTTAATGATGCAACAGTCCATCATGTGATTTTCTTACCCGAAATTTCAAATATTAATAAAATCTGTTTCTGTAAGTGTGGTGTTTGTGAGCTTGGCCTCAACTGCTATTCTGAGCCAAAAATTATTAAAATACAGCATTCCTCTTCTAGGTGTGGCAATCCTCTTACGTGAAATTTCAAATATTAACAAACACTTGTTCTGTAAATGTGGTGTTATCGACTATACTAGACCTCAGCCAATCTTCTGTACTGAAAATCTTTGAGTTAAAACACTCCTCTTCTGGGTGTGGTGGTGATGCAGCAGTTCATCACGTGATCCTCCTGCCTGAAATTTCAACTATTAACAAACACTGGTTCTGTACATGCAGTGGTAGTGACCCAGCCAGCCCTCAACTGATCTTCTGAACGCCAAAAACTTCGAGTGAAACACTCTTCTCTGGACATGGACACAACATTGAACATTGCAGAGGCTCCTCAAATAGTCCTCTACATGCCACAACAGCTTGTGTACCAGCGTTTTGAATCTCATTATGTGATCAATATGGGAGCCAATGCCACACACACTGATGAAGACAGAGGTTTAAAATGGTTGAAGAAAATGATTACCGCTGCAGACATTTTGCTGGGCTGCTACAAAGTCTTCAGGTTCATATGCAACTTTTTCAGCTGAAAATGAGAATGAGAGGAGAATCACGAACCAAGCCGACGAGGCGGCCTCCCACGCCAAGCCCGAGGCAGACGAGGCTGCATTCCACGTCAAACTGAAGCCAGAGACTGATGAGACGGCTTCGCAAGCCAATCCCAAGCCCGACAAGGCGGCCTCCCAAGCCAACACCAAGCCCGAGGCTGATCAGGCTGCCTCCCAAGCTCAACCCTGAGGCCGAGGCCGACGAGGCGGCCTCCCAAGCTCAACCCTGAGGCAGAGGCCGACGAGGCGGCCTCCCACGGCCAAGCCAAAGGCCGACGAGGCGGCCTCCCACGCCATGCCCTTAGTCGACGAGGCGGCCTCCCACTCCAAGCACGAGGCTGACGAGGCGGCCTCCCAAGCCCACTCCAAGCCAGAGGCAGACGAGACAGCCTCCCAAGCTCAACCCTGAGGCTGCGGCCGACGAGGTGTCCTCCCATGGCCAAGCCCGAGGCCGACGGGGCAGCCTCCCACACATACTGAAATACACAGGTTTCAAATGGTTGATGAAAATGATATCTACCGCAGCAAACATTCTGCTGGGCTGCTGCAAAGTCTTCGGGATCATACAAAAACATCAAAAACAAAGAGAAGGGGAGGACATCACAGAGATCATAGACTAATGCAGCCAGTTTTGGGTTCTTTTGTTTACTGTGAAGAATTATGGTGTTACTGCCACAGCTAGCCAGCAGTTTTTTTTTTTAATAAATCTTTCTTGCTTACTTGCTGTTTTTATCAATGTGTATGGGATTGGGACTAAAAAGAACCACTGTTATTTTCTGTTTGGTGTTATTCTGTATAGGGGAATCAAATTTTGTCTTGATCTTGAAAGGAAATGTTGCCTTGGAGTGAGATTAATATAAAATTTGATTCCCTTATATAGAATAACACCTAAGAAATATCAGTGGTTCTTATTAGGAGTCCCAATCCTATATACCTTGACAAACAGAAATAAAGCAAGGATGATTTAATAAATAAATAAATAAATAAAACTATTATTGTAGACATTCTAATACATCTATAAATCTACGCAATCTCTACAAAATGTTTATTATTCAGAATGACAAGGATTTGGCTCAAACATAAAACCATAGGTCCTTATGACTAATGATATTTCCTTGTTGGAAACAATTTGTGAGTTTCAAATATGAGAAAGTAAATGAAAATTACATGTTGGACAGTCTATCAAAATAACATTAGTACTTTGTTGCTAAGCCATTAATAGCAGTTACAGCTTTGAGACATCTATGATGAGTAATTAGCTTTTTTCAGCATTGTTGCTCAATTTTAGCCAATTCCTCTTGGCACATCATCTTCTATTCCCCAAAGTTACAAGGATTCCTCTGACAGACTCGTAATTTCAAAAATGATTGAAAATTTATTTCAATCCATAAATTTTCAACGGAGTTCAAGTCAGGAGATTGGCTAGGCCATGAAAGTACCTTCACTATGTCCCGTCCCATTGCTCCATTCATGGGTCGTTCAATGACGTGTAACGGTCCATCAGCCCCAGATGATGTTCCCACCTCTGTACTTCACTGTGGGTATGATGTTCTTGGGATCATAAGAACAATCCTTCTTTCTCCAAACATGACAATTTGAATTACTTCCAGAGTGTTATAGTTTTGTTTTGTCTGACCAGAGTATATTGTTCCAAAAGAGTTCTGATTTCTATAAATGCTTTTGTGGAAAATTTAGATGTGCATCTCAGTGCTTCTTTTTTTCAGCTGAAGAGTTTTGCGTGTGGTGTGTAGGAAAGATGGCGGTGCAGTTCATTTCTTATTGTAACTGTTGTTCCTGCTGCCTTCAGGTCAACCTGCAACTCTCTTCAAATGGTTGTCAGAAAGCATGTTGTGAAATCTTGCATGGTTCACCTGCCCAGCTATGAGAAGTTGTGGTTGATTTTTTTTAACCTTTACATAAGTCTTAATATAGCAGCTGAATAATTTCTCCCTATTTAAAAATCTTTGTTTATGCTTATGAATACACAGCTTTTTGTTCATATTTATAGGTACTATGAATCTAGGAAGTGGCATAGGTTATAAATAAATTAGCGAAAGCACTGATTCCAAAAAAGTGATGAAACACAAGAGGACTCATTGATTTTAGCCTTTAAAGCTGATAAAGGATTTTCATGTTCTGAGAGTTAATACTAGGTTGGTGTAACAGTGTCGGACAAATGTTGCAGGTCCAGGGATATGAACTCAGACTGTAGACACGAGGACCTGCTGCTCACCAGAACGTTCCGCTGCACCGGTGTGTATTACAGGAGACAGAGGCAAGGTGATGTATGAGACACCACACAAACACAAACACCTGGTGTTAGAGTAGATGAAAAGTAAACAGCAACACATCTGGAAATTTTACATCACTCACATATACCTGTTTGGTTTTCCCCAGTGTCGTTTAGAGATCAGTACCCATTCAATTTTGCCTTTTAGAAGATCACCACCGGTACCCATTTGTTTAGGTTTTTTCCCCTTTTAGATCACCACCAGTAGCCATTTGCTTAGGTTTTTTTTTCCTTGTAGAAGATCACCAGTAACCGTTTGAGGGTTTTGTTTAAGAATCACCAGCATCTGTTTGAGTATTTTTTTATTTTTTTAGATTCCCAGTACCCATTTGTTTTGTGTAAAGATCACATGTACATGTCTGTTGGAAAAATGTGTATGAACTCACCTGTAGTTGCACATTCTTCTCCATTCTTCAGTGCTCTCCAGCATTCTCAATTGTCTATAAAGCTCACATGTACCTTTGTGTTCACATGTGTTTAAAGAATAGTTGTACCCGTGTGTTCACAGGTGTTTAAATACATCAAGACCACCCATTTGTTTTCAATTTTGTTTACATTGT
This sequence comes from Pangasianodon hypophthalmus, assembly GCF_027358585.1. Classification (NCBI taxonomy): domain Eukaryota; kingdom Metazoa; phylum Chordata; class Actinopteri; order Siluriformes; family Pangasiidae; genus Pangasianodon; species Pangasianodon hypophthalmus. Next base: position 17,662,875 of record NC_069731.1, on the reverse strand, counting down.
CTGAACCTATATACCATGTACCCATGTTTAAAAATGTCCAGTACCACCTGTTTGTTTAATAGTTACCAGTACCCATTTATTTATTTATGTTTAAAGATCACCAGTACCCATTTGAGGGTTTTGTTTAAAGATCACTAGCACCTGTTTGTTTTGGTTTTTAAAGATGTGTTTAAAAAATTCTGTACCTCTGTGTTCATACATGACTGGGGCCACTCATTTGTTCTCAATTTTGTTTATACATCACCTGTACTCATTTTTTCTCAGGTTTGTTTAAAGATGACCAATGCCACTTGTTTGTTTGTTTAAAGATCACCCATACCGATGTAAACCCAGAGGTGTTTAAGGAGAATACATACCTGTTTGTGGGCGGGGCTTTGGCACAGTGCTGACCGAGGGTACAGGTGTGGAGGGCCAGTGACACGGTGGGTAGTGAGTACACATTATGCTGGTGCTATTCCCTCTCTTGCATCATCACTGGCGATGAATTAGACTGCTTCTCACTCTTCCCACTGAGGAAGACATCTACAAAAAAGGGGAAAACAAAATCCAGCAATTTCAGGTTGAATACAGTTTGGTTGTAAACTGACAGCAATACAGTGGCATTTAAAAACAAACAAAGAAAGAAACAAACAAACAAATAAATAACCCCTGTTCAATGATTGATAGAATGCCTACAATTTACCTTTTTTAAAATCATTTTTATAAATTAAAAGAAAATTAGAACAATTCCCACACTAATGATCATGATATCAATATTATATTATATTGCCCAGACCCACACTAATAACTACACCCTTTCATTTGGCCTCCATCTCAAAAATAACAGCTTTTCTGTACAGCTCACTGTCTCTCTCTCTCTCTCTAAAGCAATAAGGCACCAAAGTAAAATCGAGCATTCTTAAATGCACCTTTCATGCGAACACCAAAACTACTTACAAAATAAATTCTTTTTTGAAATCTAAAAATAACTATCAACCCACAAAATGAGAAATTTTAAGACGTAAATTTTGGCTTTAAATCCTTGAAATTCACACAAATCAAAATGAATGGCAAATCAAAATGTGTGACAAATTGTGCAAGTGTTGGGAATGAGATTTATCAAAAAGCAGGTACAACTACCAAGTAGTGTAATACACACTCCAACTTCATTAGCAGTCCAAACATCGCCTTTCCACATGAATATACATAAATATTCTTAACCACAGGTCTTGCACATTTTTATTAATGGCACTAATTAAAGTTTTAGAAAGAAGACAAAAAAAATTTGTGACATGTAAAAGCAAATGCACTACAACATTCTTTTATTCCTACCAAACATAGAAACTAGATTTTGAAAAGTAGTATGTTGTTGCATTTTAAAGATTTATTTTTGCAGAAAAAAAAATTTTAATTGAGCAAGTTATACATGCAGCAACTAAATTTTTTATTTCTATAAAATTCAATATTTAATTTTTTTACTAAATATTTTTAGGAAGCACACATGTAAAACTAAAGTCACTACATGACTTTTCATTATTCCCATTCCATAATAAACACTTACTACATCAAAATGTTTTTCTTAATCTTACTCTAATGATTCACTTTAACTCTGCAATGTGAAAATCTGAGACAAAAAAAAAGATCCAGAACTTTTTCCAATTACTACAAGTAAATGTTGTCTTTAAATGATCAAAGGATCAAAGGATCAAGAAACATAAACATAAAGTTAAATGCATTATAGAACTTACTATTATTACAAACTACAAAAAAAAAACAAAAAAAAAACAACTACCACCCCCCAAAAAAGTCTTTAACAAAAAAACAAAAACACTTATTTCCAAAGTAGCTGGTAGAATAAAATGTTAAATAGTGCATTTACATAAGCTACTCCACCACTCAAAATATTTCTTTTGTGATGAAAACATTACATTTAAAAATACTGATAATTGAATCCAATAAACACTCCGGGTTTTAGAAGTGCTGTTTGTTTGGATGTTTTGCTCAACAGGCCATAACACAGAAGTGAAAAACACTAAAACAACAAACTCTCGTTTTCAAACGAAATGCTAAACATGTACATAAACCTCAGCTTACATTAAAGCCTACACTTACTTGTGTATAAAGTTTAAAAGAGACAATATGTTAAGCAGTACCTTCTAGCAGCTCCAGTGTCACCTGTAACATGACGGCAGCATCTCGGCACGTCCTTATTTATAGGGGTTTCAGGGGATTTCCAGGGGTTTCAGGACGACACGCCCTTATTTCCAGAGATTTCTGGGATTTCGGGGATTTCCATGGGTTTCGGGGATTTCCAGGGGTTTCAGGACGGCACGCCCTTATTTCCAGGTATTTCAGGGATTTTAAGGGGTTTCAGGGATTTCCAGGGGATTTCCAGGGGTTTCAGGACGGCACGCCCTTATTTCCAGGGATTTCAGGACGGCACGCCCTTATTTCCAGGGATTTCAGGACGGCACGCCCTTATTTCCAGGTATTTCAGGGATTTCCAGGGGTTTTGGGGATTTCCAGGGGTTTTGGGGATTTCCAGGGGTTTTGGGGATTTCCAGGGGATTTCCTGGGGTTTCAGGACAGCACACCCTTATTTCCAGGGGTTTCGGGGATTTCCTGGGGTTTCAGGACGGCACGCCCTTATTTCCTGGGGTTTCGGGGATTTCCAGGGGTTTCGGGGATTTCCAGAGGTTTCAGGGATTTCCGGGGGTTTCAGGATGGCACGCCCTTATTTCCAGGGGTTTCGGGGATTTCTGAGATTTCCTGGGGTTTCAGGGATTTCCGGGGGTTTCAGCATGGCACGCCCTTATTTCCAGGGGTTTCGGGGATTTCCAGGGGTTTCAGCATGGCACGCCCTTATTTCCAGGGGTTTCGGGGATTTCCAGGGGTTTCGGGGATTTCCGGGGGTTTCAGCACGGCACGCCCTTATTTCCAGGGGTTTCGGGGATTTCCAGGGGTTTCGGGGATTTCCGGGGGTTTCAGGATGGCACGCCCTTATTTCCAGGGGTTTCGGGGATTTCGGGGATTTCCAGGGGTTTCAGGGATTTCCGGGGGTTTCAGGATGGCACGCCCTTATTTCCAGGGGTTTCAGGGGATTTCCAGGGGTTTCAGGACAACACATCCTTATTTCCAGGGGTTTCAGGGATTTCCAGGGGTTTTGGGGATTTCCAGGGGATTTCCAGGGGTTTCAGGACAGCACACCCTTATTTCCAGGGGTTTCGGAGATTTCCAGGGGTTTCACGACGGCACGCCCATATTTCCAGGGGTTTCAGGGATTTCCCGGGGTTTTGCGTCCATTTCTCCTCTTGTGCTTTTTTACCTTTTGAGTTTTTCCACCCCAAATAGATATGAATGCCAACTAATAATAACAATAATTGCTGCTTCTTATTGAACTTCTGACATTAGTTACATAATTTAGTTGCCTAAATTGACATTTGTCTTCTTTTCACATCAAAAAGGGCCCCCTGTGACTTCCTGATACGCCAAAGTGTGCTTTTTGCACATCTGTTTTAAAAATCATGGGGCCCCCTGGTGGTCTGGGAGGAGTAGGCAACCGCTTATACCTTCAAGAGCTTGCAGAACATATCTATGAGACCTGCCTCGCCCGTGCAACCTCTCTGAGGTCTCAGAAGAGAGGTGTCATTGGCTGCTCTTTTGAAGGGTGGAATGATGACCTGGGCTCCAACATCTTCCAACATTTTGCGATGGTAAATACCCTATCTGCCGTACAGGCATCTCCAGGTTCTAGCAGGTCAAAGGGCCTAGCTTCGAGATTGAACCAGTGTATAACTGTGATACAAATGTAATGGCTTCACTTGGAGCAACATCAACGAGGCCTAGAGAACATTTCAGACTGCAGAGTCAAAGCTGTTGCAGTCTCTGTGCAGTCTGTGATGACTCTAACATGAAGGTAAAAATTTCTGAGCATTATTCCCTGTACCTGCTCTTTAGTAATCCAGGGAAATCAGGGAGCCCAAGATACAAAAAATTGGCCCAAATGATGAAAACCCTGCTATCATTGCCCCACTGACACAAACTAAATCTGCCAAACTAAGAATGTGAGCTAGTTCTTGGCTATATATCTACAGTGTTTTTTTTTTTTTTGGTTTATTGTTTCTCTCTTCTGTCTTGCATGTTACAAATGGGGAGATTTTTCGATCCATGGAGATTTTTATTCCTGGACTTTTCACTGACAAAACTTTAGGGGCCAAGCTGGCTGACATTATTTATAGGCCAACATTGTTTTTGTGAAGTTGAGGTTTGGCTTAAACCAGTCAAAATGTGTGCTTTTGTGATATGCTATGACTGAAGTCACATCCAGGGCTATATTTCCCAGTAAGGTTGTTGTACTTTTCCTCTGCATGCTTGCCAAAGTAAAAGAATGAAGGAATGAAAATAAAACAATACACTGAATGTCCTGAACAAATAAAATGTTGACATTTTAACTGTTTATGTTCTTGTTTGTGAGTCATGCTGAGCTAGACTGGTTCTGTTGCATTTATTGCATTCATGGAAGAATCCTGCTAATCAAGTCCAGTGTCCTGAGGTTCTCGCTGTGAATATTGCTGACATCATAGATAGGTTCACTTTATTTCCAGTTTAACTACTCCTCTTATTCAATAAGGCTAATAATAAGGTTAGTTGGAAAAAAGCAAAATCATTAAAATCATTAATCATTATTGGGAAAAAAAGTGCAATACACATAAAATTGGGCTGAAATAGATAAATAAACAATACATAATCATATGTGTAAAATATCTAAGTGCAGAAAATGACAGAAATGTTCTCTCATGTGGAGAATAGTGCGTTCCCTCCTGATCGGGTTGGGCCAGGTAACACACTTGTCGCCAGGTGAGGACACACTTCCAACCTGGCAACACAGCAGCACCCATCATACAGCAGCATTTCTCTTGAAGTCATCATTTAAAACCTATGCTGCCTTATTGTTTTATTTCACCTGATCTCTACAACTGGTCCACATTTTGTGAGGAACTCCTGATATCTCAACAGAGTGAACACAGGTAGGAGCACTTTCCTCTCTACTTTAGCAGTTTAATGCATAACCATATGGCCAAACTTTTTACACGTCTTTGTAACCTTTTGGGAGATCGGGCTTTTCTTATTCAACAAATTTGATTTAATGGTAGGTATTACTTTAATTTAGATACCCTTTGATCAAAGTATTGGTTGGGTGTAGTGATTTGATTTGGTTTAAATTGGGGATGGAATAGTTGAACTGAACTGGCAACCTTGAAATAAGCTGTTAGTGACAAAGTGTATGCAGAGTATATATTATGTAATAATGACATAATATGCAATTATAAACCTGTCAAGGTGTGTGGCATGTAGAAAAACCACAATTACTAGCTTCCTTTTATTCCATGGATTTTCTCCCAGAATAGGTGAATTTGAGGTCTGCTGACTTTTTGGTTCCAGGTGCCTTAGTTCCTGGATTTAGTAGCACTGACTGTACACTAAAATCCCAAGTGTAAAATGATGTAAAATGTCACAGTGTTTACTATAACACTTTATCTGGGTCCAGCTGAACAAATACAAACACTGCAGGTGTTAATAGGATTTGGCTGTTTACGCTTCACTGGAGTAACTCAAACCTTTTTAGAGACAGGTTACAGGACAGGACAAGCCAGTTTTCTTCTTTGTGTTCCGGTTTATGCCTATGTCAATTAGAACGTCGTACTTTGCGTAACTTGTCATGCCATGCTAAAAGAACAGTGCACTGAGATTCACCTTGGTTTTACAGTTTCGCTGAGAGTCCATTGAGCCTGGTATGGTTTTGCTTCTTCACCCAGGTGAGAGGAAGATGACCCATGTAACAAAATCAACAACAGGCAGCGATAGCACCATGGAGAGCAGTCCATCTGGAGACGTTCGAGTGATCTCAGAGGAGAATGAGGTGAACAGTTTTAGATAACACTTTCAAATTTTGAAAACACTAAAGCTCCAGAAGCACACAGTGCAGCATTTCTTTTGTAATAAAAAGACAACTTTTACTGCCCTCTTCTGGAATTTAGATATTAAATTAAATGTTTGTATGTCTATATATTGAAAATCGGTAGAGATTGGCAAGTACTTGCGTGTCTGTCAGTCCTAGTTTGACTGACCAACTAGATTTTTTTTAAACATGAGTGAAAGTCTGTTTTACAAATTAAAATAAAAAAAATAATAGTATTGGATTTGAAATGCAAGTCTTAGATTGTATACCATTTAGGTTATTCTAATCCATTTTTATTAGTATTTATTATGTGATATAATCTGTTTTGTAAACATTTTACATCATATCTCACCCTCAATAATATGAGCAGAGAAAATTTTTTAAATTCTGAGATCCCAGATTCGATCCTGGCTTCAGATGACTGTCTGTGCGGAGTTTCACATGTTCTCCCCGTGTACATGTTGTTTTTCTCTGGGTTCTCTGATTTCCTCCTCTTAGTGGATGGACTAAGATAAATTGTCCCCAGGTGTGAGTGAATGTGTGTGTGCATGGTGCCCTGCAATGGTCTGGCGTCGCTTCGGGGTGTATTCCCCACTCGTGCTTTTCTCCTGGTTAGGGTCTGTGGAGCTGTGAGGCAGGAACTCTAGCTGCTGCACCTCTATTCCTCCCCTAATATAATTTGTAATTCAATTAAAGAATCTGAAAAATTGGTTATATTCCCTTTGACATTTGTGTTTATTTACCATTACAGGGATTGAGTATTGTAACTCCACAATTATCCCCCAGCAGCTACAAACAGAGGAGTGAGGAGTTCAGGAAGACTTTCAAAGAACTGTCTGAGTCGGAAAGACTTATAGTGGGTGAGTGAAAGGGAGAGGGAGAGAGAGAGAGAAAGAGAGAGAGAGAGAGAGAGAGCGCTTAACATATAAGCTCACATTGAGGCATTTACAACATATATCACAACTTCAAAGAAATATACTGTTGGTGAATATGTACAATGTACACTGTTAATGTATTGGAATATGTTTATTCTATAGAGTGTCATTTCACAGCTCTTTTTTTCCCCTAGACTACAACTGTGCTCTGCAGAAAGAAATTTTACTCCAAGGACGCTTATTCCTCACAGAGAATTGGCTCTGTTTCTACAGTAATGTTTTCTGGGGAACAAAGGTACGTGCAAAAAATACAAAATGATGTCACATAGACTGAAGATTTGCTACAAAGCAATTTATTTCAATGCAATTTCTTATAGATTATGGTGAATATGAAAGATATTGCATCTATGTCGAGGGAGAAGACAGCTCGACTGATACCAAATGCCATTCAGATCATTCAGAACAATACAGAAAAGGTAAAAGGAACCATCATTAGAAACCGCTAATATACACTACACTGCACATTAGTGTCCTATAAATGTCTATGATAAGTTGTACCTGTGCTGTTTGAAACCGTATGCATTTTGTGATATCACTTCCTCGCCTCTAGCTCTTCTTCACATCTTTTTCTGCAAGGGAGAAAAGTTACCAGACCATTTTTCGTGTATGGCAGAATTTTCTGATGGAGAAGGTAAGCCTGATGCATTCATCACCAAATAAACCATCACATAATAATAACCTGTTCATTCAGATTGATCCAGCTTTAGTATTTACATGCGAAAAATCTCTGCTCTCACAGGACTGAGTAATGTCAAATGCAGGCTACACCTTAGAAATATTTTATGGCCTATTGATACTGAGCATGGGGCGTGGTGCCTTGTGTAGTGTCTCTGCTTCACAGCTCCAGTGTCCCTGGTTCAAATCCTGAGCTCAGGTTACTGTGTGCTTCACAAGATCTCCCTGTGTGTGTGTGGGTCCCCACTGGGTGTTCCCTCCCACCTCCCAAATACATGCCAGTAAGTTAATTAGTCGTGCTAAATTACCCATGAGGGTAATAATGAATCCATGAGTGACAATGAATATTGAGATCAGGGCCAATACTGGCCTGAATTGCAGGATTAGGTTCTGGTTAGATTTTTCCCATCCGATCCACTGCCATATGGTTTTTGAGTGCTGCACGAATGCGAATGCATGACAGTTATCTAGTCTAGGATCAGGACTATCTTAAGCTGACAGATAATATTAGCAAACATTCTTGTTCCTAACATTACAACCTTTTAAACTATCCAGCAAAAAATATGAAATAAAAACGTATTGGCTCAGATCAGATATCAGCCAGATTTTACACTGGTATGGGCTCAAAGATCAAATAAAACGGGAACGTTGCTCTAAACTAACTTATAAGTGAGGCATAATCCAACTGAAGCATAAAGCATATTTTTTTGTTATACCCATGAGAAGTTAGTGTAGTGATGCCATGCTGATGTAATAAGGGGATGTTGTCAGTTACAGTGGCATTTAATTGGAGAAAATGTCAGAGATCTAAAATAAAAAGGATAACAGTCAGGTTTCACTGTTAGCATCTTAAATAACAGAGCAAGAGCTTCTTTTCTCACTTGACACTTTCTTGTATACTGTAATATTAATGAGAAATACAACCCAAAAGTAGTAGAGACACTTGTACAAATGCTGGAATCAAAATTCCTGAAAGCAATGTTGCTATATTAAAGCAGTTGAGATATGGCTCGACTAGTTAGTGATCTATGAGATATGAGTGTGATGGTGTTGACAGTGGTATTAGCATGAAAGTTGAAGCTTTGTAAGCTGATCTGTTTGAGCAAAGTGTACAGATGAGGAGGTGAGAGAGCTGGACAGACTAAAGGAGTAAAGTGCTGATGCAACGCTCTCTTTGGGTAAAGACGAAGCGAGGGCTAAATCCCACTGGCACCACTATGACGACATTGTGAGTAATGTAGGAAACCATTAACCAAAGTGGGCTTAGGACCAACATATCAATAAAAGAAGTTTTGACTACAAAGGTTAACTTATGACGTTAAATTATGTAGAAATGATTAAGCCATTGCATCAGAATAAGTGTATTACATAACTGGAAAAAAACCCCAACAGTTTGGAAACTTGCCTTCCGGTCCAGAGTGTTTATTTGTATTTTGATTGGCCTCTTGTCAGTCATTTTATAGACACGCCCCCAGCACCCCTTCACATCCTCATAAATCATTATGAGATGTTGCATGTTTATAGAGTTGTAACTTGGCTTTTAAGCAGTTGAATGTCCAAGTGTGTGAAAGTGATGGCTTTTAAGCAGTTGAATGTCCAAGTGTGTGTGAAAGCCTTATTCAACTCCACTCATTTAACCGTTAGAGGCCTATATTTCACAAATCTTACCTAATGCACCTTTAAGTGGTTTTAAGAGAAAACCTTCTGGTCCAGAATAGAGATAGATAGCTAGATAACTTATAAAGTGAAGTGAAGTGACTTGTGGCCAAGTATGGTGACCTATAATCGGAATTTGTGCTCTGCATTTAACCCATCCAAGTGCACACACACACACACACACACACACACTGTGAACACACTTGTGAGCAGCCTTTTTCGCTGCAGCGCCCGGGGAGCAGTTGGGGGTTCGGTGCCTTGCTCAAGGGTCTCACCTCAGTCGTGGTATTGAGGGTGGGAGAGAGCGCTGGTCATTCACTCCCCCCACCTACAATCCCTGCCAGACCTGAGACTCAAACCCACAACCTTCAGTTTCACCTTCGGGTTGCGACTCCGACTCTCTATCCATTAGGCCACGACTGGCCCCAATAAAGACTAGATAGCTAGAAACTTACATAGAAACTGATTCCAAGGGAAATTGCAGATGCTTTCAAGTGTTTGGAATGCTTGTTTGTGTTTGGATATGACTCCTGTCAATCATTTTATAATTTTATAGACACTTTACTGTAGGGCCACTGTGGATCCTGGGGGCGGGGCTTCGTGACCAAGGGTGGGAGGTGGGGGGAGGGACTCAAGGAGTTAAAAGAACAAAACAAAGAAACATTCAAATGTCTAATTCACCTACTTAACTGTTAGAGACCTAATCTTGAGGGGGAAAAAAAATCGTACCTAATGCACCTTTAACTGCTTTAAAGACATGTTTTAGCAATGTAATGTTTTAATTAATTAATTTATTTATTTGCCTTAATAAACCAGAAGTAGCAGATTAGACCAGTGTTGTGTGTGTGGACTGAGAAGCAATGCCGGCAAGTGCATGGTGGGAAAAACAAGCCACAATCGCGTCAGCAGGGAGTTTCACACAAACCAGCAGAATGAATGTGAAGCTCAGTGAACTCTCGGGGTGTGTCTTTGTGCTTTCCATGATAAAGCAAGGCGTCTTGTCAGGGTAAAAATAGCCTGCATTTTCCCTGCTAGGTCTCCTGTATGCTGAAATGGAGATGCTGAGGTGTATGCAGGTGTATGTTAGGAAACACTACTTCAATTAAAGTAAAGTTTAAACAACAAACACTTGTATGGATATATTAAAGAATAAATGCACACAGAAAACGTTACACATGACCGTGCTACACAACACCTATGTGCAAACAATACACCGATTAATTATGTTAAGTATGTTCCCATAGCTATTAACGTGTTTTAATTAGCATGGGAGTAACGTTATAAGGGTTTAGTCAGCTTCACGCGCTTAAAGTCGCACGTTTGTTAAGTTTCCTGGCATTAATTTTGCAACTTTTCCTGTTTATTCGGAATTTGTAGTGGAAACTGTCAATCTGGTAACCCACCAAAACGAAAACGCTTCCTGATTGGTTACAACAGCAGAACTGGCGCTCAGTCCCAAATGACTTCCTGTTGGACTTGCAGTATGCTATGTAGGGTGCTAATGACATCATTTTGTTCCCTGAGAAGTGCGTTTATATAGGGGACTCGGCGGTGTTTGGGAAGGAGCCCGGGTGTTTGGTGACAGAGGTCACTTTCGTTCATTTGAAGGCCTCCGACAGGTAGCAAGCGCCTTTTTATTCAGGGACTTGTTCGTAAGTAGACCCTCTCAAAACAGTATAATATAATGTTGTCATACAGTTATATCTCTGAGACATATTTGGGCGTGTTGTAGTTTTAATGTCAGACTGTGTTGTTGTGTTTGTGCTGTACGGTGTGGTGATATTCTGATGGTGTGTTTATTCTTGTTGCTGTTCAGCAGGTTGTTTCTCGTCTTTACTGTTTGTTTGTTTGCTTTTGGAAATTTGGTTGTGTCCTGAAGGTTTATTTCCGGTTCGGTGGAGATGAGGTTATCTAACCCTTGTACAGAGCTCTTTATGAGCATTATGTTAGTGTGGTTATGAGTAAAAGGGTGTACAGCTGTTTGTCTGAAAGCAGGTGGTGTTTGTGGCCGTCATGGCTACAGCAGGGAAGAGCAGCTGCTTTACACTCAGTCAGGTTTGGTTTCCTTCTTCTACATGCTTACTAATCCTGAATCCTGATTGTTAGAGGAATTAAAATGGCCAAACTGTGCTGGATTTCAGCCATACTGCCAGAGATAGAGACCCCTGACCACCACAAGTTTGTCTTCAGTGCCAAGTATCACAGTGACAACTGACAAAGTGATACTAAAAAAAAAAAAATCTGGTTATACCATTATGTAGGTTGTTTTTTCCCTCCCCCCAATATACCGTATATTTATTGTTTCCATAAGCGTGAGATAGCATTCAAATGCTCACCTTGGACTTTGGCAATATGATTTTAGATTATGTTTAGATTATGTTGCAATGTACATTTGTTGTCTGTGACATACAAAAAAGCCTGTTTTTGTATCAGTTACAAAAACTTTTCCTTACTAACTACCTTTTAAAATAAACGAAATGGTAAATTTCTTAAATTTAATGTAATGATTTGATTAAATGTGCCACTACTGTTTTCCTGGAACTTTTTAACTAAACCTTAAGGTATGTCACAGAGATCAAATTGTCAACAAAAGTCTTCAGGTTTTGTCATATGATATTTTTGCCTTATACGGCAGTCCCGTTGAATTCTCGATTCTGATTGGTCAGACGGTGTTGATGAATTTTCTATAACAGCAGCTCTGAGAGTAGTTCTGGCTGCAAGGTTTAGATTAATGCGCTCATTTTAATACGCCATTATTTCTATAGAAACAGCTTGGAGGCCTCAGTGTTAGTGCTTTCTAACAGTGCTTTCTAACTTGTTTCGCAGACGTTCCACAACATAAACTGTACCTATGAATGGATAAAAAGTATGATGCTGAGTACTTTATTAAACAAATTTAATTATTGGAAAATTGCTGTGGTACAGTATAAGAAGAATAAAACACATTAGGACATGCCGTTATAGGAAAATAATCAACTTTGCGACAGGCTAGATCACACCACCCAGTTTATTAATTTCTTACAACAGCATGCCTCAAAGTGTTTTTATTCCTTACATCTCGGCCATCCTTACTTCATCCAGATGTTTTAGCTATCCTGCTGGTCTTGTTATCAGTGAAATTCTTTGAACTGGGTTGTGGTTTAAAAAAAAAAACAGCATCATAAATAAAGTATCATAAATAAATCATTAAGCCATAAATTTAGGTAATGGTGTAAGTTGTCTCTGTTTTTAAAACCAAATTTTAAACACTAGTGTGTTATTCAGCTTAAAGCTAATTCAAAAGTAGGTTCTAGGTTCTAAGTTATTATCAAAAGTTTAATTTACTTGGTGAAGAGTATATTTTCAATGGCGGCCCTTCATGCCCAAGCTTTACAAGCAGCACATATGAATTCCAAATTGATGCCTTTATAGCACTTGACTTTTAAAGACTTGAAGCTGCTAATGAGTACAGCAAGCATTAAATACTTTGTCACATTGTAACACTAGCTTGTGTGTTTGTAATAAAGGACTTTCGCACCATCAGTGTGTTCATTCTATGAAAGATTTAATAAACTTGTCTTAACATGACTCACTTTACAGCGTGTCATAGTGATCATGACTGAATGTCATAGAGATCGTGTCTTTGTAAATAGGAGTAAATCAGGTTAGGTGTGTTTTCCGCCTGAGCATATGATAGTTTAAATCAGGAATGAAATGTGCATTGTGCCAGGTGTCGGGTAAGGACCAGACCAGACAAACATTTCTGTCTTACCAGGGAGACAACGTGCCTTTGTTGCACAGGTCGTTCAGTTCATTTTGTTGTTCATTGTTTCTTTAGCAATTGACCAGGCAGGAGCTGTGGCAGATGGTCAGACAGCATTATGGCAATGACTTGGGTTTGAGCCAGGAAGAGATGGATAGTATGCAGATGATGGTAGACACAGTTGCACATAACCAGCCCAGGTAAGACACCCGCTTTCTGTAACAGTATGAAATTTTGGCCTCAGGATTTTGGCTTTGAAGCAGGCAGTTCTGCAGCTTTATGCTGATTGCAATTTGAAATCGAAATTTTCTTTGTTTAAGCTTGAACATGAAAGCAGAGGATGTAAAATTAGAGAGACCTTCCTCCCTACGACTTCCTCAGATAGAGCAGTCTTCACATGAGACCTCGACACCACAGGGAGACGACACGCAGTCGTCAGTAGGACTGCAGAGCACGCTATCTCCAAATGGGGTACAGTTCATTTTCCTACATAAACTAATCAACATGTAGTTTGTTTTACATTTTATTTTCTGAACAAACAGAAGTAGAGTTTAACTTCCCTCACTGGGATTGTGTACATCATTAAATAAATGAGTCTACATAAAGCTGAACTTCAACCTGAAACACATTAGACAGGTGTAGAATAAAATAACCGTGATGTGATTAGCGATTCAGCTGGTTGTTGCTGTGTTTTTGTTATATTCATGATAATATTTAGAGGTTGTGTGTTGCACTGATGTCACAGTTAATGCTAGCACAGTTACAGTAGCATTTAAAGTGAGAAATGAATTCAGTTTAAAACCTAAGAGATAACTGTCAGGTTTTAATAAAAGTTTGAACTGAAAAAGTCAGCTCAGAATAGTAGTACAGAATAAATCCTGGATTTTAAGATCGGATGCTAATTATAAAGATTAATCTGCAAGTTATTGACATGTTTGGCACAGGTTCAGATTAAATATGTGTTTAATCACACTTAGGATGATGTGCGGAGCACACCGTCGCAGCCACGCAGTCCTAATCTTTCCCTGGACCGCTTCAGCAATGAACAAGTGTCCAAGCGCTCTTCTCTGTCCTTGGATCTGAATGCCAATGAGGACCGACTCTCAGATAATAGCCTGTCTGATAGCATGGAGGAGGGTGAGAGGCCCAGTGCGTGTGTTCGTGCGTGTGCGTGCGTGCGTGCGCGTGTGTGTGATTGTGCGTGTGTGTGATTGTGCGCGTGTGTGTGATTGTGTGTGTGATTGTGCGCGTGTGTGTGATTGTGCGCGTGTGTGTGATTGTGTGATTGTGCGTGTGTGTGATTGTGCGTGTGTGTGATTGTGCGTGTGTGTGATTGTGCGCGTGTGTGTGATTGTGCGCGTGTGTGATTGTGCGCGTGTGTGTGATTGTGCGCGTGTGTGTGATTGTGCGTGTGTGTGATTGTGCGTGTGTGTGTGATTGTGCATGCGTGTGTGTGAGTGTGCGTTTGCTTATCGGGTAATGTGTGGCTGTTTTGTTGTATTCATTTTGTCCTTCTGTGTGGTGCAGTGGAAAGAGAGTGTGGGTCCCAGGCGTCTCAGGGAAGGCTGTATATGAACAGAGTGTTCCGTTTCAGTGCTGAGAAAATGTTTGAGCTGCTTTTCACTGATTCATATTTTTCCCGGCGGTTTATGGATGCCAGGAAGATCACTGGTAAATATTAACTTTAATTTCATCCGTGCACGTCTCATATTCCATACTTCTCTATATTGTCAGGAAATACAGCTACACATTACCACACAATACACATTACTGTATATGCAGTACTGTACATTAGAAACTATTAGAAACAACAACATCAGAAGTTTTTTTTTTTTTTTTTTAAATTTTGATGTTACAACTGTAATGTGGACTTTGTAACTGTAATGTGGACCTAATGTGGACAATTCAGAAATATTATTTCTCCCTGTAATTACAATTTAACAAAGAAGCACTTTTGATAATAATTGTAGGTGTATAACATAATTGCAATATCTGTATCTGTATTCAGATTTAAACATGAAGGGGGTGTGGCCTAAAGCAAGAGGGATTTTTTTTTTTAAATTAAATAAGAACTTTACACTGAAAACACTGAAAAAGAAAAACCCCAGAGGTAGAGATGCTGGGACTGTCAGCAGGGTCTGTTCCTCAACATTAGCTACATCACTCGAGTTCATAATTTATTCTCGACTTCAACATATGCACAGGAATATAT
Source organism: Pangasianodon hypophthalmus (assembly GCF_027358585.1). Lineage (NCBI taxonomy): Eukaryota > Metazoa > Chordata > Actinopteri > Siluriformes > Pangasiidae > Pangasianodon > Pangasianodon hypophthalmus. The sequence continues at coordinate 17,647,717 of NC_069731.1, read as the reverse complement.
TTTAAAACCTACCTGTGTAGTTATTATTTTGGCTTATTGTTATTTGCATATGGTTATTTTTGCTGTAGTTAATAACTTGTATTTTGACCCTCTGCAGGTGCAACCTCTTCGTCTTGGCAAAGGGACGCCTCTGGCTCTATGAAGAGAAGTTTAAATTACACCATCACCATCACCAACCCACTAGTGGGTAAATTTTCCACTGCAACAGAAAACCAGGTCAGTCTGCTGTCTGGCAATATTAATGAAGCTCACTGTGCACTTTGTATTTACATCCTGTGTGCTGCTGTTTTAACTGATACCTCCCACTGTTTTCTGTAGACGCTGTATAAGGAATCTAGGGAGGGTCATTACTACTTGGTGGATTCAGAAGTCTACACACATGACGTTCCGTACCACGACTACTTCTACACTCTGAATCGCTACTGCATCATACGCAACTCGAAGCGCAAGTGTAGACTTCGGTAAGCGCTTGACTTTTTAGCGTGTGTTGCACTCTCACTGTGATGTAATGTTAACCGTTTATCAATTCTGCGCAGGATTTACACTGATGTGAAATACAAGAAGCAGCCATGGGGATTTGTTAAGTCTTTTATTACCAAAAACTCTTGGAGTGGCCTGGAGGACTACTTCAGGCACCTTGGTTAGTGTCAGACTTTCAAACTTTTCAATCTTTTGTGCCCAGTTTTTGTGCTTCCATCTCCCTGACCTGGTCCACAGCATGAGATGGCTTCTCTGTTGTGTATATAAATTACTGCTGATTTATTTCCTGTTATAGCATTGTGTGTAATCCACAGCCTCATCCAGACCTGATTATAGTGTAGCTGATTGAATTTGTCTTTGTGCTTTAGGCTTTTTAAATGTAGTTATATAATCTAAATTGACTAACAGGTCACAGCAAACTGCAGGTCTGTTTGAGTGAGTAGGCTTAGCATTTTCTTTATTGAGGCTGTGTAGTTTTTCTTTGATTAACAAGAGTTAGCAGGAGAGTAATTAAGAGAAGTGATCAAAGTGCCTCTAAATGACTGTGAATAGAAAGACCCGGCTCAGATTCATCTATCCCTTAATAAAACTCCTCAGTCATGTCTGTTTCTTGAAGGTAATGCTGTACAAATAAGTTCAGTGAGTAGCAATGTGTGATTATCACAGACAAAAATTTCTAAGGCTTTCGATAAAGCTCCTTATTCCAAGCTCCCTTTAATGTGGTAGTTAAAGGATAACTCCAGCAGTTTGTAGAGAGAGTAGAGATGTAGTGAAATGTAGTGTATGTGGAATTACCATGGACAAGAATTTTGACTTTTCCCTGTACTGAGAAAAACCTGTTTACTCTAAACTCATTTATAATGGACGTCTAAAGGCAGCTGTTGAACTTCTCCAATTAACGTTTATGCAAAACACATGTTTGTAGAATAAGTTCATGAATTCTTCATTAAGATATATTTATAAATCTATCTAAACCTCCTTTTGTATGGAAAATTTTTTTAAACATATAATGGCAGAATTCAACAGCTGCCCTCAGATGTCCATTATAAATGAGTTTGGAGTAAACTAATTCTGCTTGCTCTTTTCTCAGTACAGGGAAACGTCAAAATTGTCGTCTATGTTATCCCACATACACTACAGATGCAGCAGATAGAAAATAGGTTGGAACTGCTTGAGTTATTCTTTAACTTCCACGGATGAACACTTTATATAAAACACACTAAAGTCACATCTTTCTTTCTACAAACAGAGGCGGAGCTTCTTGAGGAGGAGGCGGAGTTGACCCAAGGGTCCGGCGACGCTGGAAAAGGCGGCTTGCGTAGAAGGCGGAGGACCTTCAGTCGCACCCTGCAGGAGCACATGAGACCCAGCAGGCAGTACAGTGGAGACCCCGAGCAGCACAGAGAAAGCTCCATCGGTATGAAGTTGCCCCATGTCTTTTCTGAGTTTCATCCATACCATTAATTATAGACTTGTATGAAACTGTGTTCAACATAGCTCACTTTCTTGGCTAAATCTGACATTATGTCGGTACACGCGTATGTGTATATCGAATGTGCATTACCGATTATGTAACAAAACTTCGCACTATGTGGAAACTCTCAGATTATGCCAAATAAAGACTTTAATCTAATTTCTGGGCCGGAACAATGTTAAAAATGAGCTAGCAATAAAGGAAGTAGCAAGATCCATTCCATGGCAGTATTGAGAAGCACTGTTTTTCTAAGATATCTCAAGAAAATTATAATTGTTATAGGGCTAGAACTACTTTCAAATATTGCAAACTGCCCCTTTAAAATGACACATAATTATTTAGTAATTAATGTCCTGGAAAATACTTTAACTAAACTGTGAGCATTGTGGGCAACAGGTTGCAGGATGGAAGAATTTATACACTTGAAACCAAAACACCTGAATAAGTTTATCATTTTAAGCAATATCTAGGTGTCGAAGTTCTCACATACATTCAGTGGCATGTAATCCACTTAACTATTTAAAACATGAAAACAAAAAACTCATTTGCTCCAAAAAAGTCAAGCAGAACTTCTTAATTCTAAGCTCTCACAAATCAGACAAAGTACACTGAGGGTTTTAATTAGAGATGACATGATGTCACATTTTCTTTTCTGATACTGATAACAATACTGAAACCGTAAGTATCAGCTGATACCGACACTCATCTGTTATTGTTTTCTTTAAAAACTACTATTAATTAAACCCTTTCACACAAAAATATAATGTCTTTTTTTAGTCTCTTTACAAGAAAAGTGCAACCTTTTTCGTAGCTTTAGCACATTTTTTCAGTTGCGCACCTTTTGCTCCCAGCATGCCATGGTTTATAAGAGTACGGCACATTGTGTGCTTTGCTGTAATATACACTGAGCAAACTGTATGACTGATAACAGGCTTGGTCTTATATTTCAGGTGCGGCAGACACGAAGAATACACAGAAGTGGAACATCACTTCCATTATAGCTGGAATGAGCTTAATGTAAGCCTGCACAACACATCATACATGTGCAGTGAGGAGCAGTGGCTGTTTAAGATCTCATGTATTGTGTTTTATTTATACTACAGCGCTGTTGAATTCTTGAATCTGATTGGAAGGTGGTCACGTCTGTATTAATTCGATTGTTCTAACACACTGTCATTTCTGTAGTAAAGGATCATTCAGAGTGACGGACTGCCATATAATCCCAAGATAATAATACACAGATAAACATGTCATTTAACAAAGAAAATTATAATGATTGATATGGCAAAGGTTTCTCTAAGGAGATGCTTATTTAAAATTGATTGAAGGAGTCTCCAGTGTCAGCGCTTTGTAACATAGGAAAGTCATCAAGGCAGAGGGTGTTGCCATTTTCAGTTTCTCTGTAATATAACAAGTTTTTTTTTGCTTGTTAATGTCAGTAAAGAGAAAAAAGAGGGGTTATTTAGAAAGTGACTGATTATAGCAGCTATATCATAAGTGAAAACGGGCTAACTTGTCTTGTGGACGTTTCATAACATTAAACATAACTTTAAATGTTAAATTGCGTCATTTGGTAATACGCGAAACTTGCAATCATTATTTCGCCATAAATACAAGCCCCAAAGTGTTTTAATCCATTTAGATATGTACATACAAGGAAGTTAGGTGTGATGACATTCAGATACAGGAACAGGAAGCTGGTTATGTTGTAACATGACAGTGAACTTCTGATAAAGGAATGCTGAAGAAGCTACAGCTGCTAGCAGTGTTGATAAAATGTTAATCATTTCTAAGATGCAAATTGAGAGCCTGAAACCTTGTGCAGTATAGCAGTGATCCTCTGAAGAGGTTCCCTAGCAAAAATATTCATGGCAGTAATTAAAGCAGTATTCTTTTATACAGCGTATAGATTTACCAGATGTCACTGTTGTGCAAAAAATTGGTCCACCACTTAAATAATATCTGTTCAGCAGTGTCTGTATGCTGATCTCTTCCCAACACTGCAGTGTGAGATACTACAGCTATGATACAGCTCAGGTTTGTAATTTTATTTATATTTTTTCCAGACTGTTGATTCTGACCATACTGAACCTGGGACTGTTTTTTAAGCTATGGGCCATGGAGGACGTGGCGCATCGTATGTACTTAAGCACAAAGCAGCGAATGAGGGAAAAAGCTGAGGCCAGGTAAAGGACACACAACATGTAACATGAGTGAGTGGGTACTAGAGAATGATGTAGATTTAGACTGAAGCGGGATTACATATCACAGCACCATAATCAAGAAAAGATGAGAAAGTTGCCTCAAATATATCACTTTGGTTAATGGTTTCCTGCATTACCCACAATGCCGTTCTACCTGCTAATAGTGGTGCAGTGGGATTTAGCCCTCGCTTCATCTCTACTTAAAGAGCGCAGTGCAGCGGCGCTTTAGTCATTTTGTCCAGCTCTCTCAATTCCTCATCTGTACACTCTGTTCAACCATATCAGTTTAAAGGTCCAACTTTCATGCTAATACCGCCGTCATCTCGTGGATGGCTAACTAGCCGAGTTGAGGCGAGTCTCTGCTGCAACTTGTTGCAACTGCATCACATAGCTGCATTGCATTCTAGGACTTTGAGTCCAGTGTTCGCAACAATGTCTCCACTCCTACACTGCATTTCTGATTAATACGATGTTGAACATTGTTGGAAAACGGTGAATGAGAAAAGAAGCCCTTTTTCTTTCGTTTCTAGGAGCTAACAGTGAAACCTGTCTGATAACACTTATGTTGGAAATTTTTTCTCCTATTAAACTCCATGTGATGTCAGTATAACGGACAACCGTAAACTTTTCACAGGAATAGCGAATGGAATTTTTCTTCTTCCCACAGTTTGTCACCTGACCTGGGCCCTCGACAGACTACATTCCCCAGGAGCCAAGAGGAGACGCGCTTACTGAGGGCCGTGCTGCAGGACTCTATCAACCTTCTAGAACAGGTCTATTAATATAACCACTTCAGCACGTAGCTGTGTTTTTATCTCAGATTGAGCTATGCTTTGAACATGGTGTACTTCGCTGTCTCAGCAGGGAAAATTCTATCTGCCCCTACGCTTTGGTGCAAAATATCTTTATCTCTTCTCTTATTTCGCTGAGAGGTCTCTAGCGTGAAGGTTGTTTTTTTTTTGCCATTTGTGACAGCTCCTCTTTCCCTCCACAGTTACGCAACTCTCTCGTGGTGCTTCAGCAGAACTTCCAGGGGCTCAATAAGACGGCCACTCGGCTATGAAACGCTGCCTGGTGACCCACGGAGTGCAGGGGAATTTGGCCCACAAGGCTTTACCCACATCAGGGGACGTTGCCATAGGCAACGGTTACCTTAGAGATGCCTTTTTGCCATCGGTGTTACTACCTCAGGCCTTCTGCGCTGTGGATGTTTTTGAGCCATGTGTGGGTGTGTAGGGATTTGTGGTGGCACGGGGAGCGGTGCAGGCCCATTGCTCCTGCAAATTGTGAGCTCAGGGTACATTTAAATTCACAGGTGTTGCCATTTCCCTTTTGATTATAGTGTAAATGCTTGTAGTCATCAACCTTAATTATTGAATGTATCCTATTTTGGCCTGTTGATTTGCACAGCAATTGTTCACACCTCTGTTTATAACCTCTCTCCAGGGGTGTGTGCGTGTGTGATTGTGTGCGTGTATGCGTATGTGTGAGAGTAAGAAGGTATAATAACTATAGATATCAATATTTCGTTATTGCACTGTTAATCAGGGCATAACAAAGTTTAAAACGTGTTTTTACCATGTTGGTAAATCTGCTAATGGCTAAAAAGTGATTTTGCTGTTTCTAGAAATGCACCTCTGAACACTGTTGAATGATGTATATTCTGCCTAGTTGTATATGACATATTGCAGATGAATGCAGAATACAGATTTTTAGTTTCTAGATTCTGCAGTGGTGTTTTTTTTTTTTTTTTTTTTTTTTTTTTTTTTTTTTTTTTTAGATTCTGGAATATTTTATTAATAATTATTATTTTCTGTGGAGAAATACGTGTACAGCAAAGTTATAAATAATGTGGAATGGGTATGCATAATTATAGATGATTTTTATATTTTAGCTGTAGGATGTTTACACTACATTTTGATGTAATTTGTAATTGTACAGAAGGTTATAAGGACTCAAATAGTAGTAATAACATTTGCACAACAAATTCTCCAAAGATGGTAGAATTTAAATGATTTTGTGGTCATTTTTTAATCTGAAATGGATGTCAGAGCATAAGCCAAACCTTGTAAATCTTTCTCAGGAAATAATGCAGTTTTTTTCTCCTATATGAACATTTTAAATAAATTGTGTGATGTATATTTATGCCTTAAATAAAAGCCATGTTTGTGGTGATTTTGTGATTTATAGCTTATAGTGTTATGCTGTATGAAACGGAGAACTTTTTTAATGGAGGAAATCTCTGCATGTTAAAACCGTAGATGAATCCTAATGCTCGCTGGACAGCATACATATATTTTTTTAATTCTTTCACCTCCAAGCACACATAAGCCACATAGAACTCTGACTGCTGCTGATCATTGATTTAGTTACAGCAGAAAGCACTATGGACTAGGGACCATCACAAAGGCCTTTAACCAATGAAACCTGAGCTTTGCAGAGTAAACAGAACTGTGTCAGGTGTCAAGTGAAGAATTGCTGGGACCAAACTACAACCAACACTATTTTACTAACAGAAACTGGGCCTACAAAGGCTTTATAATTAGCTGATAATAATTCAGGTAGAATGCTAGATTTTGGAGTGATATGCCCCTTCATCCATCTAATGAAGGCATCATGTGTTCTTGTGTCTATTCTGTTCAAATGTTCAGTGTTAGGAGGCTGCAAAGCCTCACCTCTGGAAAATGAAAGCTAATGAGGACACGGAGCAGGCAGGGCTCCCATCAGTGTTGCCAAATTGGGAGAAATCCCCAACTAGGCTATACAAAATTAAGCTTTCAAAATTATGAAGAGACAAGTGAAATTTATAATGTCATGTAAATAATGTAAAGCAACTGTGACATTATTTAATAGACGATATCCTTGCTATCACCTTGCTACCCTATTTACACATTGTTTAAAAAAATATATATTATTTTTACACCAATAATTTGTCCTTTTTTGATTATAATCGGTTTCTAATTGAGTATTATCTATAGGTGATTTATGATTGTTGCAATAATTAATTTCATTCATTGCCTTTTCAATCTATCCAAATCATCAGATCATTAAGATCCTGCATACACCTGCACATTCAGGTAATTATCCAATCAGCTAATCATGTGTCATCAGCACAATGCATAAAATCATACAGATACAG